>NC_092054.1:42032521-42332521 GCF_003086295.3 Arachis hypogaea | reverse complement strand
CAAAACATGGAAGGGGAAGTACATAATCATCATGAAGAAGTGGTTGGCAACCATACCCCACCACAAGAAAGGAAGGTGTTAGGATCTTACATCAATCCCAATCCTGGGAATTGTAGGAGTAGCATCTTAAGACCCAACATACATGCCAACAATGTTGAGCTCAAACCACAGCTAATTACTCTTGTTCAAAATAATTGTTCCTTTGGAGGAAATGCTCAGGAAGATCCAAACCAACATCTAATCACATTCTTGAGGATTTGTGACATTGTGAAGGCAAATGGTGTTCATCCGGACACCTACAAACTGCTCTTGTTTCTTTTCTCTCTTAGGGACAAGGCATCAAAGTGGCTGAAATCATTCCCTAAAGAAAGCCTTACCACTTGGGAGGATGTTGTTAACAAGTTCTTAGCAAGGTTCTACCCTCCACAAAGAATCAATAGGTTGAGAGCTGAGGTGCAAACATTCAGACAACAAGATGGGGAAACTCTCTATGAAGCATGGGAGAGATACAAGGACTTGACAAGAAAGTGCCCTCCAGACATGTTCAACGAATGGGTACAGCTACACATCTTTTATGAAGGGCTATCATATGAATAAAAGAAGGCCTTAGATCACTCTTCAGGAGGCTCCCTTAATAAGAAGAAGACAATTAAAGAGTCCATAGACATCATAGAAACTATTGCCAACAATGAGTATTTCTATGCCTCTGATAGAAACCCAAAAAAAGTAGTAATGGAGCTCAATTCTATGGATGCTCTATTAGCTCAAAACAAGGTGATCACAGCTCAATTAGCAGCTCTAACTAAGCAGATAGAGAAGAATCAAGTCCCAGCTATCCTAGCCCAAGCACCTATGCAAGAGGAATATATCCCAAAAGTTGAATGTGAATGGGAGCAAGCCAACTACGTGAACAATTCCTCCAGACCACCATATGACCCCAATGCCAAAACATACAACTCAGGTTGGAAGAACCACCCAAATTTTGGGTGGGAAAACCAACAAAACCACAACCAAGATCACAAACCATACCACTCTAACCAATACAACCACAATTTCAACCACCAATCAGGCAACAATAGACCTTATCACAACTCACAAAATGCACCCTACCACTCCACCCAACAGCCATACAACAACCATTCTCAAAATGCATCACCCCCAACTTCACAACCAAGTGATAACAGTGGCAATTTTGCAAGATTGGAAGCCATTGATAAACCACTATTTTATGGTATATATTGTGTTTAATTGTGTGGTTTTATCATGATCCTTACCCACTTATTCATTAAATTAGCATGAAATTCTAATTCCTTCCCAAATTTATTACATGTTTGAAAACTGCTTCCTAGAGACTTTAATTGTGTATTTTTAATTCTCCTTTATTCCATTCGATGCCGTGATCTGTGTGTTGAGTGTTTCAGACTTTATAGGGCATGAATGAGTTGGAGATTGGAAAGGAAGCTAGCAAAAAATGGAAAGAACACAAGAATTTGAGGAGATAACCAGTGAGAAGTGACGCGGTCGCATGGCTCACGCGACCGCGCGAAGGAGAGCAAATCGCAATGACGCGGTCGCATGGCTCACGCGGCCGCACGGATTGGAAAAGCTCAAGCGACGCGGTAGCGTGGACGACGCGAACGCATGGCAAGAAAAAGCGCGAATGACGCGTCCGCATGGATGACGCGATCGCGTGACATGTGCGATCTGCATAATCTGCAGAATTCGCTAGGGGCGATTTTGGACCTTATTTCGACCCAGTTTTCGGCCCGGAACAGCAGACTAGAGCCAGAGAATATGCAGAAACAAAAGAGAACATTCATTCTACACAGTTTTGAGTTTTTTTAGATCTAGTTTTACTCCTTTAGTTTTTTCTCTCTAGGTTTTAGAATTTTAATTTTTAATTGGTCTTAGTATTGGAACATTGAGAAGAGTTATTTCCTCATCAAGACTTCGTCACTCTAGTTCGTTCTCTTAACTTGGTTTTATTCTTCCATGTCCTTTGCTTTGTTCAATTTTGTCATTTGAATACTTTCATGATTATTTAATACAAGGATTATTTCTTTCATTTTAATTTATTTTCCATTCCAATAATCATGTCTTCTTTTAATTCTCTTTCATATGTTATGGATTTATTATTTACAATGAGCGAGTAGTTTTTTCACTTGATGGGGATTTGATTGAAAGGAACTCTTGAGTTGGAAGGATTGAAAGAGAATTTGTAATTGGGTTAACTTTTGGATTGCTATCCAGTCGCTAACACCAATCCCTTTGAACTAAGTGGGTTGCAACTCGTGAATAGATCTAGCATTCCAACTTGTTTGACTTTCCTTTACCTAGTAAAGGATAACTAAACAGAATAATCATTAATTATAAATTAATCTTGAAATCATCCCATCAATAATAGAGATTCCAACTAATCAACTCCCAGTCAAGGCTTTTATTCATATTATTTAAATTTTCTCAATTTAATTTTCCATCTACTTAACTCAACCTTTTGGAACATCTGATTAATAAAATATCACACTTTTCTACAACTCATTGGGAGACGACCTGGGACTCCAACTCCTAGTAATTTTTAATTTAAACTCTCTGTGACATATTTCTAAATTGATAGGCAGATTTTTGGTGAGTTAAGAACTATACTTGCAACGTAACCATTTTAATAATTTTTAATTCACCAACTTTTGTGTCTCATCAATTTTTGGCGCCGTTGCCGGGGAGTTGCAATAGAGTGCTAAAGTTATTAATTAGAATTTATTTATTTGCATTTTATTTTATTTTGCTACTATGAGCTACATGTTTCTTTCGTCAAATGACGCGTTCACTTCCTGATCCGCGCTTGCTAATATTCGATCCTGAAATTGAAAGGACTATTTCACGAATAAGGCGAGATCAGCGTCGGTTAGTCCGCTCTGAGGGCGGATCTGAAAGTGAACTTGAGGAAGAAACCAGCCCCCGTTCTACTGATTTGGTTGTTTTACGTGCAGAAGACATGGCAGCTAGGAGAGTTACCATCCAGGAGGAAGGAGCCCCTGATTTTACAATGCAACCGTTTCAAGCGCATCATCCAGCGGTAGCTACAGATTTTGAAATAAAGACCGCACTGCTAAATTTGATACCCAAGTTTCATGGCCTACCTGCTCAAGAGCCTATCAAGCACTTGAGAGATTTCCAGGCAGCCTGTTCTACTGTCAGGCGTGATGGTACTGATGAAACTTCAATTTTGCTGAAAGCTTTCCCGTTTTCTCTCGAGGGAAAAGCAAGAGAGTGGTACTACACTCAACCTCTAGCAAATGTATCCAACTGGGATACACTCAGAAAGGAGTTTTTGGAGAAATTCTTTCCATCTGAAGTTATTGATAAGCTGAGGAAAGACATTTCCACAATTGTTCAGGATGACAATGAGACTCTCTTTGAATACTGGGAGCGCTTTAATAATCTTCTGGAAGCATGCCCCCACCACATGATTGACAAGATAGTGTTACTTAGCTATATCACACAGGGCATGAGGCCCCAAGATAAGACCACATTGGAAAGTGCTAGTTATGGGTCTATGAAGAAGTACAAGACCACTGATGAGGCTTGGCAATTGATCAGTGATTTAGCTGAATCTACTAGGAACCACAGGAAAAAGCAAGGCCGTTCAAAAGCCGTTGCAGAAGTATCCTCTAACAGAGAGACTGCAGCTCTAGCTCAGAGTATATGTGAGATGCCCAACTTGTTGAAGCAGATGCAATTGAATCAACAACAAGCTCAGCAAGCTCAACCTCCTCCACCATATCAAAACCAACAATTAGTCTCCCAAAGAATTTGCGGAATCTGTGCTGATTATAGCCATTACATTGATGAATGCCCGCAGCTCCAACAAGAAGACAACATGGTGGCATCCACCCATAACTTCTATGACCGCTCCAACCAAGGGTACAATCAAAGTGGAAATAATAACCATGGATGGCAGGACAATTCTAACCAGAATTGGAGGGACAACAATAATAGAGGAGGCTGAGATAATCAGAGAAATTAGAGGTGGAATAATAACAACAACAGGCAGCAGAATCAACCTTACAGAGCACCTCACCTGAGGCAAAACCAAGGACCACAGAACAATCAACAGCAGACCTCTCAATTTACTCATTCTTCTTTATCTCCTAATGAAGAGCTACTACAATCTTTTGAGCGAAGACAACAGACCATGGAAAATAACATCATGAATAGTATTAATGCCAGTCTGAATGGTCTCACGTCTACTTTGCAAGCTCTTATGTCACAGATTGGATCAACGCAAAATTCCAGTAACCAACCTTCAAGCTCCACTGGAATCCCCTCTCAACCATTACCCAATCCAAAGGGAGGCATTAATGCCATCACCCTAAGGTCTGGAACCACACTGCAAGAGAGAAATCAGGAGGAACCAAGCCCACCAGAACACACCTCAGCTGAAGAGGTAGTAGAAATAGAAGATGTTGAAGAGGAAGAGGACATACAGGACATAGCTGAAGAAGAAATAGCTCAACCACAGGAGGAAGCACCAAAAGGCGCAGACACCACAGAAAATACTACTCCTATTCCATTTCCACAACTTGCAAGGAAACCTAGGAAGCAGCTGGAACACGAGCCCAAAATGGTAGAAATATTCAAAAAGGTTGAGGTAACTGTTCCTCTTTTTGATGTTATTCAGCAGGTACCTAAATATGCAAAGTTTCTAAAAGACTTAAGTATCCATAAAGGCAAAATAAATGAATTAGAAACTATTCTTTTAGGTAGTTCTATATCTGCTTTAATGGGAGGATTACCTGAAAAATGTAGTGATCCAGGTCCTTGTATAGTTAGCTGTACTATTGGTGGTGTAGTAATTTATGATTGCATGTGTGATTTAGGAGTATGTGTCACTGTGTCAGTATAATGCCTTTGTCTATACATGATATTTTGAGGCTCCCTCCCTTAAAAAGGTCGGCAGCTCGTTTTGTGTTAGCAGATAAAAGTATTATTACAGTGGCTGGAGTTGCTGAAGATGTTTTGGTGAACATTAAAGGGCTTACATTTTCCACTGATTTTCATATCTTGGAGATGCCCCATAATGATTCAGATAAGCCATCATCAATCCTACTTGGAAGACCATTCCTGAAGACATCAAAATTCAAATTGGATGCTTTTTCAGGAACATACTCCTTTGAAATAGATGGCCGCATAGTAATCTTCAATCTGAATGGAGTCATTGACAACCCCCAGAAGATCGTTCTATCTTCCAGTGTGATGTCATAGATGAAAGTGTAGCTGAAGTTCACAAGGAAGAGTTTGAAGAGAGGCACACTGGACAAGGTCCAAGTGTGGGGACCCTTTTAACTGACAATGAAGGCACTTCGCCATTTTCACAAGCCCCAGATAATCCAGAGCCTGCTCATGATCAGAAGTTAGAATTGAAACCCCTCCCTCCGCATCTCAAATATGCTTATCTCGAAGATGAGCAGAGGTTTCCAGTTATCATTGCAAGGGAACTTACTTCTCAACAAGAAGAGCAGTTACTTGATGTGCTGAGGAAGCATAAGAAGGTAATCGGGTGGAGCTTGGCAGACATAGTAGGCATCAACCCTCAAGTATGTGAGCACAGAATATTTTTAGAAGAGGGAGCAAGACCTGTCCGTCAACCCCAAAGAAGATTGAATCCCACCATCTTGGAAGTTGTCAAAAAGGAAGTGACCAGACTATTGGAAGCAGGTATCATATATCCCATTTCAGACAGTGAATGGGTAAGCCCAGTACAAGTGGTGCCCAAGAAGTCTGGAGTCACTACAGTGAAGAATGAGCATGGAGAGCTCATAGCAACTAGAGTTCAGAATACTTGGAGAGTCTGCATTGATTACAGGTGTCTCAACCAAGCTACCTGTAAGGATCACTACCCACTTTTATTCATTGATCAAATGCTGGATCGCCTGTCAGGTAAATTACATTATTGCTTTTTAGATGGTTACACATGTTATTTCCAGATTCATATAGCTCCTGAGGATCAGGAAAAGACTACTTTTACATGTCCTTTTGGGACTTATGCTTACAAGAGAATGCCCTTTGGTTTGTGCAATGCACCAGCTACTTTCCAAAGGTGCATAATGAGTCTCTTCTCTGATCTTATTGAGGACTGTATGGAAGTTTTTATGGACGATTTTAGCGTTTATGGTGATTTTTTTAGCCTTTGCTTAAATGGATTATCTAGAGTATTAGATAGATGTGTTAATACAAACCTTGTATTAAATTTTGAAAAATGTCACTTTATGGTAAAACAAGGAATTGTATTAGGACATGTGGTATCTAATAATGGCATTTCTGTAGACCCAGCATAGGTGAATGTTATTTCTAGTTTACCTTACCCCTCTTCTGTGAGGGAAGTCCGTTCGTTCCTTGGCCATGCAGGTTTTTACAGGAGATTTATTAAGGACTTTAGTAAGGTCGCACTTCCCTTATCCAGATTACTACAGAAGGATATTGAGTTCGAGTTCAGTGAGGATTGCAAACAAGCGTTTGATAAGCTGAAGACTGCTCTGACTCAAGCTCCAATTGTGCGAGGCCCAGACTGGAGCCAGCCGTTTGAAATAATGTGCGATGCTTCCAACCATGCAGTAGGAGCAGCGCTGGCTCAGCGTGAAGGTAAGGATCCTTTCGTTATTGCTTATGCGTCTAAGACTTTAGACAATGCCCAGTCCAATTATACTACTACTGAGAAAGAGCTTCTTGCTATTGTTTTTGCTCTGGATAAATTCCGAGCTTATTTACTTGGTACTAGATTTGTAGTGTATTCGGACCATGCAGCTTTAAAGTATCTATTAGCTAAAAAGGAGTCCAAACCAAGACTTATACGAATACTGCTGTTACAAGAATTTGATTTAGAAATAAAGGATAGGAGTGGTAATCAGAATTTAGTGGCAGACCACTTGAGGCGCCTTGAGCATATTAAGGATGATTCTACTCCTATAGATGATAATTTTCCTTTTGATAACCTGCAAGCAGTATCTGAGGAAGTCCCTTGGTATGCACCTGTTGCTAATTATTTAGTTAGCCGCACATTTCCTCCAAATTTTTCTAAGCATCAAAGAGACAAGCTGAAAAGCGAGTCTAAATATTATATATGGGATGACCCATATTTATGGAGATGTGGCGCTGATCAAGTAATTAGACGTTGTGTGCCTCAATCAGAATTCCAGTCCATTTTAGAGGCCTGTCAATCATTTGAGAGTGGAGGACATTTTGGCCCTTAAAGAATAGCTAGAAAGATCTTAGACTGTGGATTCTGGTGGCCTACTCTTTTTAGAGACGCTGCTGAGTTTTATAAATCTTGTCTCCCATGCAAGAAATTTGGCAATATATCCAGGAGAGATGGGATGCCTCAACAAATTATGCTTTTCTGTGAAATTTTTGATGTTTGGGGCATTGACTTCATGGGTCCATTTCTAAATTCTAATGGATATTTTTATATATTGTTAGCTGTGGATTATGTTTCCAAATGGGTGGAAGCAATTCCTACCTGCACTGATGATGCTAACACTGTTGTTTCCTTTGTGAGAAACCATATTATATGTCGCTTCGGATCACCACGAGCAATCGTGAGCGATCAAGGCACCCATTTTTGTAACAGGAGACTGACAGGATTAATGAAGAAGCATGGGATAATTCATAAATTTGCAACAGCTTACCATCCCCAAACTAATGGGCAAGCCGAGGTGTCAAACAGAGAAATTAAGCATATCTTGCAAAAGATAGTAAAGCCTCATAGAAAAGACTGGAGCACCAGGCTACAAGATGCACTCTGGGCATATAGAACAGCATACAAGACACCCATTGGGATGAGTCCTTTTCGCTTGGTTTATGAAAAAGCTTGTCATCTCCCAGTTGAAGTAGAACACAGAGCTTTTTGGGCAGTTAAGGAGTGCAACATGGGAATTGAGAAAGCCGGAGCTGCAAGGAAGTTGCAACTACAGGAATTGGAGAGCCTTTGCCTAGAAGCTTATGAAAACTCCAGAATATACAAGGAAAAGATGAAGGCTGTACATGATCAAAACATCAAGAAGAAAGAGCTCCAACCTGGGGATTTAGTCCTCCTTTACAAATCTCGACTAAGGTTCATGCCAGGTAAGTTGAGATCAAGATGGGAAGGTCCATACAGAGTAGAGAAGGCTAAACCGTACAGAGTTTATCACCTAAGCCATCCCTCAAGCTCTGAACTCATTAAGGTTAATGGACAACGCCTGAAGCTATACCATGGCGAAAAGATGCAGAGAAATAAGGAGCTTGAGATCTTCCTCTTAGAAGATCCCCACATAGCAGAAGATTGAGCTAGTGGAGCGTCCAACTTACGGACGTTAAAGCAAAGTGCTAGGTGGTAGACAACCCACCATGGTATGATCGTTCTTTTCTTTATTTTTAGTTTTTCCTATTTAATAACTCTTCTCTTTCTTAGTACTTTCGTGCTTCTGCATTTACATGTTTTTGTTTTCAAAAAAAAAAAAATTTTCCGCTACGCATCGCGATCGCATCAGCGACGCGTCCGCGTCGTAAGGAGAGTAAAGAAAAATAAAGATGAACAGAAAGTCACGCTAGAGCATGGTTGGAAGCGTGCCAATGGCACAAATCAACCCACGCGACCGCGTCACTGACGCGTTCGCGTCGCATGGGAATCATGGCCTCCCACGCGACCGCATGCCCCACGCGGCCGCGTGCCCTGAGTTTTCAACGTAAAAGGGTGCACAATAAAATATTGTGCGAGAGTGGTGCTGGATTGGTGCTGAAAGCACAATCCTTATCACGCGACCGCGTCACCGACGCGGCTACGTCATCCGTTTTCTGACGCACACTCATGCGATCGCGTGACCCACGCGATCGCGCCACCCCAATTTTGGCAAATAAATTAATTTGAACAGAGAGTTGTGCTGGTGCGATGCTGCACTCGCGCCAGAAGCATAACATGGGTCACGCGACCGCGTGACCGACGTGATCGCGTCACCATACTTGAAGCGCATCCACGCGAACGCGTGCCCCACGTGGCCGCATCGCATGCGCCGCACAGCTCAACCTAAAATTGCCACATATCTTATCTTTCTCTCCTCTAAATCCTAATTTTTCTTTTCCTTCCTTATTTCTTCCTTCTCCCTTCTTCCTTCTATCTCACCTATCACTCTCTCTCTCTCTCTCACCTCCATTACCAAGGTTCTATTTTCTTCTTCCTTCTTCTCTTTTCGATCATTATTATTATTTTATATGTTGTTTTCTTTTTCTTTTCTTTTTCTTTTCATTATTCATATTTTCCTTCTTCTTCTTTTCCTTTTTACATGGTGTTAGAAATTTATTTGAGTCATTATTCCTCATTATGTGCTTGTGGATTGTTGCAATTTGTTTGACAATTATTATTTTTAAGGGATTGCTTGCATGTTCACCTTCATACTTTCTATATCTTATTTACCATGCATGCCATGTGTTTGTGAAAAAGTCCATATAGCATTATGCACTTTTCTACATTACTTTACTCTACTATTCAATGCTTGCTTTTCAGAAATTCTCTTTACTATTGTTTTCATTGAATTTAATTGTCAATACAAACATTTTGGCTTGTTACAACTGATGCTTGGTCTATGCTACTCATGCCCTTTTCTGGCATGCCAATAAACACCTTGCATCCACTTATCTTTCGATGCACTGACTATTTTTCATTGTTGGCTTTTCACATGTACTCGAGAGCATGTGTTAATGTCAACTACATCCTAATGTGCATCCATCACCACTCTTTCGTTCTCTTCCTTGCTATGTATCTATTTGAATTTAATTTACTTTCTCCTCTCCTTTTAGGATGGCCACCAAGAAAGGAAAGGAGAAAGCAACTCCTAAACCCCCAGCAAGAAGAGGTACTAAAAGAGCATCAGTGGCAGAGCCGTCTTCAACCGCAGTCAAGCCCTCAACAAAAAGAGTTAAGAGGATAATAAAGGTTGATGACAAAGAGAAAGCCTTTCCAGCAAAGGAAACTGCACGATTTCCCAATCGCTACTGTGAGCAGATGTTCCCTATCCTGACAGAAAGGAACTATAATAATGAATACCTTCTTATCCTCCCGTCCAATATTGCTACCTTTGTTGAGCCGTAAATTGAACGAAGACAATGGGGTTTCCTACGGAGACAGCCAAGGCAAGTCAATCTTTCATGGGTAGTTGAGTTCTATTCTAACTTCTACATGCCAACCCTACAGTCTGTTTATGTCCGGGAGAAGCAAGTCCCCATTACAGAAATGGCCATTCAGTAAGCTCTGAGTCTTCCCCCTATTCCAGAAGGAATGGACACCTTCCAAGAAGCCGCACTTAAGCACCAGAGGTACCAATTTGACTGGGACTCCTTTCTCGGAGTTATTGCATTACCTGGCAGCCATTGGATCTACGGATACCACCGTACCCGCCCTAAAGGAATCTTGGCTTCAGCACTTACCTTGGACGCTCGCGTATGGGCACAGATCATGTCCCATTACGTCTTTCCGAGCACTCATGAGTCCTCCTTCACTGCGGACATGACTGTTCTACTATGGTGCATCCTTACAGACCAACCTCCGAATCTCTCACGACATATCCGGAATGCTATGGGACACGTACAAATTGCGGACAATTTACCTTTTCCCGCCTTGGTCTCAGATCTTGTCTCAGCCGCCGGAGTCTCCTGCAGAGCTGGGGACACCAAAGCCGTGCTTCCACGGGATGATCAGTATGTCCCTAACGGAAAATACCTCAGACTCCCAGCAGCCACTATAAGCCTTCCTACTACTCCAGTTGAAGATAATCCTTCTTCAACACCACAAGCACCTACAACTGATGAATTGCTCTAGCAGATAATCAAGAGGTTGGATCGGCAAGAACACAAAGCTAAGTTGAGAGAAGATTCAAACACCTCAAGGAGCTACTTCGAGGAGATTGCAATGACTCAGACACCCCGGAATCCACTTCTTTTACTAGCACAGGGAGCCATGATGGTCCCAATTGTGGAGATACTGCTACCAGCCCACCCATATTCCTGACAGACAGCACCGAAGACGGTGCAAAGCATTAAGTGTGGGGAGGTCGGTCAGTACCTGACTTTCGGAGGTAATTTCTCTTCTCTAGCACCAATAATTAGGATATTTTAGTTATATTTTCTTTCTTTTACAGAATATAATAAATTGCATAGGTTAGGATAGTTGCATGCATGTTCTACTTGATTGAAAAGACAATAAGCTTCTTTTAAGACTCTATCTTTGGAACAAAATTTCACTAATTTTTCAAAATTTTTATGATAAATTTGCTTGAGTTGTATTTGGAACATGACATTTGAGCTAAAGAACACACAACCTTAAGATTTGAGCCTTTATGTATGGTTACATTATTTAACCATAATTATTTCATTCTTGTGTGTTTACTTCTCTATGATTGTAATCTATATTTTGTTTTATCTTATATGTCCAATATTTATTATATTTGCATGCTTGCACATGATTGAGGCCATTATTTGTTTAAAATCACTTATCCAAATTAAGCCTACCTTTTTCAATTACCTTTGTTAACCACTTTGAGCCTTTAAATCCCATTTGTTCTATATTTTACCACATTACTAACCTTAAGCTGAAAAACAATTGTATATCCCAAATTGAATCTTTGGTTAGCTTAAGATAGAATTGTGTGTGCTAGTTAAGTATGGAAAATCGTGGGAATAAAAGTTGTTAAGGGAATGTGTCATGAGAATTTAATGGGAATTTGGATACCTACTCATGTGAAACTATAAGAATTAAAAATCTATGTGCATTGATAAGCTATATTTCTTCCAAAAAAAAAATAAATAAATAAATAAAAAATAAATAAATAAATAAGGGGACAAAATTACCCCAATGTTAAATTTAGAACTCAAAGATCAATGCACATATGATAGAATCAAATACAAAGTTGATACATGAGTATAGATTGAAAAAGGGAATTCTGGGTAGCTAGGTATGAACTTTAAGATTACATTAAAAATATATAGGTTGGGTTGAAGCTTGGGTTAATTAAAGATTCAATTTATCAGCTCACTTAACCATATGTATACCCCTACCTGTACCTTGGCCCCATTACAACCTTGAAAAGACCTCATGATGTTTGCATTGGTATATTAACTGTTGTTGATTGGTTAGGAGAAAAACAAAAGTTAGAAAGCATGATTAGAGAAGGATAGAGTGATTACCCTATACACTAGAGTTTAGAGCGTACACACATTATTAGTGAGGGTTCAATGCTTGAATTTTCATGTCCCCGGCTTTCATGATCTTCTTGCACTTTTATCTGTTTTATTGTATAATGATAGAATTAGTGGAATTTGATTTGTAATTGTTTTGAAGAGATTATTTACTTTTGATCAAGTGGGCAAGAATTATATAGTTGCATTTATTTATATATATAGGATTGCATTGCATTTCATGAGTTTCTACATGTTCATACTTATTTACTTGTCTCCTTCAATTAAGCATGAGGACATGCTAACGTTTAAGTGTGGGAAGGTTGATAAACCACTATTTTATGGTTTATATTGTGTTTAATTGTGTGGTTTTATCATGATCCTTACCCACTTATTCATTAAATTAGCATGAAATTATAATTCCTTCCTGAATTTATTATATGTTTGAAAACTGCTTCCTAGAGACTTTAATTGTGTATTTTTAATTCTTCTTTATTCCATTCGATGCCGTGATCTGTGTGTTGAGTGTTTCAGACTTTATAGGGCATGAATGAGTCGGAGATTGGAAAGAAAGCTAGCAAAAAATGGAAGGAACACAAGAATTTGAGGAGATAACCAGCGAGAAGTGACGTGGTCGCATGCCTCACGCGATCGCGTGAAGGAGAACAAATCGCAGTGACGCGGCCGCATGGCTCACGCGGCTGCGCGGTTGGGAAAAGCTCAAGCGACGCGGTAGCGTGGAGGACGCGAACGCGTGGCAAGAAAAAGTGCAAATGACGCGTCCGCATGGATGACGCGATCGCGTGACATGTGCTATCTGCATAATCTGCAGAATTCGCTGGGGGCGATTTTGGACCTTATTTCGACCCAGTTTTTGGCCCAGAACAGCAAACTAGAGCCAGAGAATATGCAGAAACAAAAGAGAACATTCATTCTACACAGTTTTGAGTTTTTTTAGATCTAGTTTTACTCCTTTAGTTTTTTCTCTCTAGGTTTTAGAATTTTATTTTTTAATTGGTCTTAGCATTGGAACATTGAGAAGAGTTATTTCCTCATCAAGACTTCGTCATTCTAGTTCGTTCTCTTAAGTTGGTTTTATTCTTCCATGTCCTTTGCTTTGTTCAATTTTGTCATTTGAATACTTTCATGATTATTTAATACAAGGATTATTTCTTCCATTTTAATTTATTTTCCATTCCAATAATCATGTCTTCTTTTAATTCTCTTTCATATGTTATGGATTTATTATTTACAACGAGCGAGTAGTTTCTTCACTTGATGGGGAGTTGATTGAAAGGAACTCTTGAGTTGGAAGGATTGAAAGAGAATTTGTAATTGGGTTAACTGTTGGATTGCTATCCAGTCGCTAACACCAATCCCTTTGAACTAAGTGGGTTGCAACTCGTGAATAGATCTAGCATTCCAACTTGTTTGACTTTCTTTTACCTAGTAAAGGATAACTACACAGAATAATCATTAATTATAAATTAATCTTGAAATCATCCCATCAATAATAGAGATTCCAACTAATCAACTCCCAGTCAAGGCTTTTATTCATATTATTTAAATTTTCTCAATTTAATTTTCCATCTACTTAACTCAACCTTTTGGAACATCTGATTAATAAAATAGCACACTTTTTTGCAACTCGTTGGGAGACGACCTGGGACTCCAACTCCCAGTAATTTTTAATTTAAACTCTCTGTGACATATTTCTAAATTGATAGGCAGATTTTCGGTGAGTTAAGAACTATACTTGCAACGTAACTATTTTAATAATTTTTAATTCACCAACTTCTGTGCAATGTAACTATTTTGAGGCCAGATCAAACATAAGGAACCAAGGGGCAACAATCTCAAAGCTAGAAGCACAAGTAGGAAGCCTATTCAAACAGATACTAATGCCTACACATACATTTCCCATTGAATACAACTAAGAAGTGGAGAATGCAAGGCCATCACACTAAGAAGTGGGAAAGTAGTGAATGAAGCATCCTCAAGTTACAATAAGCAAGAAGAAGAAGCTACAAGTGACCCAGAAATCAAGAAGGAAGAAGAGACATCTACCCCAGCTCCACCCAAGCAAATCTATAAGCCTTATGTTCCCAAAGCACCCTACCCACAAAGGCTGAGAAAGGATGGGAAAGACAGCCAGTTTTCTAGGTTCTTGGATATCTTTAAGAGGCTCCAAATCAACATACCTTTTGCTGAGGCATTAGAGCAAATGCCCCTCAATGCAAAGTTCTTGAAGAAAATTATGACCAAGAAGAGAAATTGAGGAGAAAAGGAAACTGTGGTGCTCATAGAGGAATGTAGTGCCATTATACAAAAGAAGCTTCCCCAAAAGATAAAAGATCCTGGGAGTTTCCAAATTCCCTGCATCATAGGGGATACTAGCTTTGAGAAGGCATTATGTGATCTGGGAGCTAGCATCAACCTTATGTCCTTGACCATGATGAAGAGAATGAGGATTGAAGAGGCCAAACCAACAAGAATGGCACTTCAATTAGCTGATAGAACATTCAAGTTCCCTCATGGAGTAGTGGAGGACTTGCTGGTTAAGGTGGGAAAGTTCATCTTCCTAGCTGATTTTGTTATACTTGATATGGAGGAAGAGGCCAACACATCAATCATCCTAGGAAGACTATTCCTAGCTACTGCTGGAGCCGTAATTGATGTACAAAAGGGAGAACTAGTCTTGACACTGCATGAAGAGAAGATGGTGTTCAATGTTTTCAAAGCAATGAGCTACCCAAAAGAATCTATTGGTGAATGCATGATAGTGGACACAATGGAGAAGCTAGTTCAAGTAGTCTTAGAAGAGGAACAATGTGAAGAAGTAATGGAGCAAGATCAGCAAGCATCATGTGGTGAATTACCACAAGAGAGCACAAAGGCTCAATCATGCTAGACAAGGCAAATATGGAGAAAGTGGAAGCACCAAAATTAGAGTTGAAGACCTTGCCTCCAAGCTTGAAGTATGCCTACTTGGGTGACAATAATACATACCCAGTAATCATCAACTCAAGCTTGAGTGGAGAACAAGAAGAGGAGCTTATCAATGTGTTGAAACAACACAAGGATGCCATAGGATGGATACTCTCGGATTTAAAAGGAATCAGCCCTTCAATGTGCATGCATAAAATCCTTCTTGAGGAAGGTGTCAAGCCCTCAAGATAGCCATAAAGAAGATTAAATCCAACATTGAATGATGTGGTTCAAAAAGAAGTGTTGAAGTTGTCGCAAGCAGGGGTAATCTACCCAATCTCAGACAGCCCTTGGGTGAGCCCAGTGCAAGTAGTCCCTAAGAAGGGAGGAGTCACTGTTGTGCCAAATGAAAGAAATGAATTGATACCAACAAGAACAGTGACTGGATGGCGCATGTGCATAGATTATAGGAAGCTCAATGAGGCTACAAGGAAAGACCACTTCCCTCTACCTTTAATGGATCAAATGTTGGAGAGGCTTGCTGGATATGAATACTACTATTTCTTGGATGGATACTCAGGCTACAATCAGATTGTAGTGGACCCCAAGGACCAAGAGAAGACTTCCTTTACTTGCCCTTATGGTGTTTTTGCATATAGGAGAATGCCCTTTGGATTGTGCAATGCACCTGCCACATTCCAAAGGTGCATGCTCTCCATTTTTTTGACATGATTGAAAGGTTTATTGAAGTTTTCATGGATGATTTTTCTGTGTTTGGTGATTTATTTTCTAAGTGCTTGCACCACCTTGCCTTGGTGCTAAAGAGATGCCAAGAGACCAACCTAGTCTTGAACTGGGAAAAGTGTCATTTTATGGTCACTGAAGGGGTGGTCCTTGGTCACAAAATCTCTAAGAAAGACATAGAGGTGGAAGTGATTGAGAAACTACCCTCACCATGCAATGTCAAAGTAATTAGAAGTTTCCTAGGACATGCTGGGTTTTATAGAAGGTTCATTAGAGATTTTTCAAAGATTGCCAAACATTTAAGTAACTTACATGTCTCTAATGTACCTTTTATCTTTGATAGAGAATGTATGCAAGCTTTTGAGGAGCTTAAAAGCAAACTCTCCTCTGCACTTGTTATAGCACCACCTAGCTGGGATTTACCTTTTGAATTGATGTGTGATGCATCAGATTTTGCTGTTGGTGCTGTTTTAGGACAAAGGAGAGACAAGCTAGTGCATGTCATCTATTATGCTAGCAAAGTCCTCAATGAGAATCAAAGGAATTATACCACCACAGAGAAAGAACTTCTTGCTATAGTTTTTGCATTTCATAAGTTTCGATCATATCTCATTGGTTCTAGAATCATTGTTTTTACTGACCATGCAGCTCTTAAGTACTTGCTAACCAAGCAAGAATCTAAGCCTAGATTGATAAGGTGGATTTTATTGCTCCAAGAATTCAACATTGAAATTAAAGATAGAAGTGGAGCAAAGAACAAAGTGGCTGACCACCTATCAAGAATCCCAAATGAGAAAGATGAAGCACACAACCCTGCAGTGAATGAAAGTTTTCCGGATGAACAATTGATGATGATTCAAGAGGCTCCATGGTTCACAGACATAGGCAATTTCAAAGCCATCGAAGAGCTACCATCTAACATTAACAAGCATATGAGAAGAAAGCTCATCAATGATGCCAAGCACTATATTTGGGATGAGCCATATCTGTTCAAGAAGTGTGATGATGGGATTTTGAGAAGATGCATTTCTCATGAGGAAGGACAAGAGGTTCTGTGGCATTGCCATGGATCCACATATGGAGGACATTTTAGTGGAGAAAGGACTGCAACCAAGGTGTTGCAATGTGGGTTCTTTTGGCCTACAATACTCAAGGATGCAAAGGAGTTTGTGACAAGGTGTAATGAATGTCAAAGAGCTGGCAACCTACCCAAGAAAAATGAAACGGCACAAAGATTCATTATGGAGTTGGAGTTGTTTGATGTTTGGGGGATTGACTTCATGGGACCATTCCCACCCTCATACTCAAATAACTACATATTACTGGTTGTGGATTATGTATCCAAATGGGGTAGAGGCTATAACTACTTCAACAAATGATAACAAAGAGGTGATCAATTTCTTGAGAAAGAATATATTTAGCCGGTTTGGGGTTCCTAGAGCTCTTGTAAGTGATGGGGAAACTCACTTTTGCAACAAGAAACTTGAGACACTCCTCCTAAAATATGGTGTCAAGCACAAGGTAGCAACCCCTTAATATCCACAAACCAATGGTCAAGCTAAAATTTCAAACAGGGAGCTCAAGAGAATCCTTGAGAAGACTGTTAGAAACTCAAGAAAGGATTGGTCCAAGAAGCTAGATGATGCATTATGGGCCTATAGAATAGCCTTCAAGACACCTATTGGCATGTCTCCTTACCAATTGGTGTTTGGAAAGGCTTGTCATCTACCAGTGGAGCTTGAACATAGAGCATTTTGGGCTCTAAAGATGTTGAACTTTGATAATCAAGCTACTGAAGAAAGAAGGTTGCTGAAGCTTAATGAGCTAGAAGAATTCAGATCTCAAGCTTATGAAAATGCCAAGATCTACAAGGAGAAAGCAAAGAAATGGCATTATCAAAAGCTAGCAAGAAGAGAGTTTGTAGAAGGTCAAAAAGTATTGCTGTACAACTCAAGGCTCAAGTTCTTCCCAGGGAAGCTAAAGTCAAGATGGTCTGGACCATTCACAATCCTTAAGGTTTCTCCGTATGGTTATGTGGTGCTCATGGAGGACAAGACATAGAGAACATTCACTGTCAATGGCCACAGACTTAAGCATTATTTGGGAGACTCATTGGATGAGCAAAGAGTGAACTATAACCTCAGCTAGGGAGGCAGAATCGTCAAGCTAATGACGTTAAAGATGCGCTAGTTGGGAGTCACCCCAATACTCATATCCTTTTAATTTCATGCTTTCTAGTGTAGTTTATGTTTAGTTGTTTAAGTTGTTTGATTTTCAGTTTCATTTGTTAGTTAATTAGTTGGTATTTGCATTAAGTTAAGTTTCAAAGTTCTTTAGTTAACTAGGATTGTAAAGTTGCATGCTACAATATTTGAGGTTGGTCTATTGGGCTGAGAAACTAGCTAAAGAGCTAAGTTTGGTGTGGCCACCATCATAAGAATTTCATATATACAGCTGTTCATACCCTGGGTCGAGCTGATCGACCCAGGATGATCGACGACAAAGCGACCGACCTCTTTAGTACTGACTAGCCGACCTCTTTTTAAAGAGCTCGGCCAAATCGACAGGAGAGCCCAGTAAAGGGCCCAAATAGAGGAGCACGACCCAAATCCAAAGGCAATCCAAGCCTATAGAGATAAAGGCGGTTCCCTTAAAGATAAGCTGACTTCACTCAAGATAAAGATAAGATAAGATAAGATAACTAACTTATCTTATCAGAAAGGTCAGCCCACACTACTATAAATACACTGGAGCACCCAGGTATAACTCATACTCTGATTCTACGTAAAACCTGTTTAATACCCATGCTAACTTAAGCATCGGAGTCTCTTGCAGGTACCCCCACCCTCCGGTGACCAAGGATCAGTAGTGCAGCCAGTCCAACAAGTCGGACACGGCGGCTCCGGCCGCCATCAACAAGTCGGACGCAACAGCTCCGACCAGCAAAGAAGATCTCCTCCGAGATCGACCTACAGTTTCAGGTAACCCTCGGAACATTGGCACCGTTGCCAGGGACCTGGAAGTCATCCCAACACCATGGCGGACGACCATGACAACGACCACGACTCAAATCTAGAAAACAGAACACCACACAAGAACGTGGACACTACATTGAAGGATGCTCCGGAATCCAACGGAGACAAGAACTCATCAAATCCGGGAGCAATAGAAGCACTTCAAGATCGCTTAAGACAACTTGAGAAAGAAACCCAACAACAACGGGAGATCGGAAAGGATCTGCAAAGAGAGGTACGGCGACGTTGAGAATTGGAAGAAAAACTATAGCAATTAGAAGCCGATCTCAAATCAAAAGCTCCTCGGACCGCTCCTGAGGAAAATTCACGCAAAGAACAAGATCCATTCACCAGGGAAATCATGAAAACCAAAATTCCAAAAGACTTCAAGCTTCCGGATATGATTTTGTATGATGGCACCACAGATCCCAACCATCATCTCAGCAATTTCAGAAGCAGAATGTACCTTACCGACGCCTCAAATGCCGTTCGCTGCAAAGCTTTTCCAACAACTCTCACGAAGACAGCAATCAGATGGTTCGACAACCTACCTCCAAAGTCCATCTCAAACTTTGACGACCTGGCCAAAAAGTTCCTGGCCAGATTATCCATCCAGAAAGATAAGGCCAAGCACGCCCCCAGTTTATTAGGGATCAAGCAAGGAGAACGGGAGAGCCTCCGCAACTACATGGAGTGATTCAACAAAACATGCATTGACATTCAAAGCTTACCAACAGAGGCCGCCATCATGGGACTCATCAATGGCCTACGAGAGGGATCTTTTAGCCAATCTATATCAAAGAAGTACCCTACCTCCTTAGACGAAGTATAGGAGCGAGCAGAAAAATACATCAACATGGAAGAAAACGCTCGGTTGGGAGAAACCTCCAAATCTGGGGCCCCCTACCGAGATAAAGACAAGAAATCCAAAAGGAAAGAAGATCGGCAAGGGGAGAAAATAAAAAAATACCACAATTACACTCCTCTTAATGTATCCCTAGTTGATGTATACAAAGAAGTCTGCCACACGGAGAAAATACCCGCAGCTCGGCCACTCAAAGGCAAAAGAGGGGGAGGAAATCAGAATGAGTATTGTGAATACCATCGAGTGCGAGGTCACTCCACCAATGAGTGCTTCGATTTAAAGAACATCATATAAAATTTGGTGAGAGAAGGAAAACTAGATCGGTTTCTAACAAATCGAGATGATGATCAAAGAAAGAGACGAAGGGACGAAGATATCAGACGAACCGCGCGATCACCTCGTACACCAGAAAGACACGTCCACATGATACATGGCGGATTCGCAGGGGGAGGAATCTCCAAATCATCTCGTAAAAGATATCTCAAAGAAGTATATCATGTCGAAGGAAAGGAGGAAGCACCCGACATCCCTGCAATCACATTCACTAAAGAGGACGCATCTGGAATCATCTCGGGACACGACGACCCCATGGTCATTACCATCATACTGGCAAACGCCAATCTCTATCGCACACTAATAGATCAAGGAAGCTCCGCCAACATCTTATTCAAAACAGTTTTCGACAAAATCGGTTTAGAAGACAAGGAGCTTAAGGCATACCCGAACAGTCTGTTCGGACTGGGAGATACTCCGGTACAACCATTAGGATACATATCACTACATACAACCTTTGGAAAAGGGAACCAATCCAGGACCCTCAAAATAGACTACATTGTGGTCGACGTAAGTTTAGCCTACAATGCTCTAATAGGTCGGACAACACTCAATCAACTCAGCGAAATAGTCTCGACCCCACATCTATGCATGAAATTCCCAACTACAGAAGGGATAGCTACAATAAAAGCAGATCAAAAAATGGCGCGCCGCTGTTATAACGAAATTCTAAACCTCAGAGGCAGAGGAGAAGAGTTTCATACAATTGAGCTTGGCGGAGTGCAGCGACGAGAGGAACTCCGTCTGCAGCCAGAAGGCGAGATAGAGAAGGTTCAGATCGGAGACACCTCGGACAAAACAACTAATATCGGAACAATCCTAAGAGCAAACTCAAAAGAATTACTGATACAATTCTTACGCGATAATGTCGATCTATTCGCATGGAAAGCCGCAGACATGCCAGGCATAGACCCGAAGCTAATGTGCCACAAGTTGGCGGTCTATCCAAGATCTCGGCCGGTGCAGCAGAGACGAAGAAAAGTTGGACCAGAGCGATCCCAAGCTGTGGAAGAGCAGGTACAAGCACTACTGAAGGCAAGATTCATAAGAGAAGTCAAGTATCCACTATGGTTAGCCAACGTCGTCTTGGTGAAAAAATCAAATGGGAAGCGGCGAATGTGTACTGATTACATCGATCTCAACAAAGCCTGCCCAAAAGATCCTTACCCACTCCCAAGTATCGACGCTCTGGTAGATGCTTCCTTCGGATATAGATACCTCTCGTTTATGGACGCATACTCGGGATACAATCAAATCCCCATGTATCCACCAGATCAAAAAAAGACCTCGTTTTTAACGCCGAAAGCAAATTACTGCTACATCGTGATGCCCTTCGGTCTCAAGAATGCGGGTGCTACTTATCAAAGGCTGATGAACAAAGTCTTCTCAGACCACATTGGAAAAATCATGGAAGTCTATGTGAACGACATGTTGATAAAGACACAAAGCGAAGACACATTACTGTCCGACCTGACTCAAGTGTTCGACACTATAAGGAAGTACGACATGCGACTCAATCCTGCAAAATGCACCTTTACGGTAGAAGCAAGCAAATTCCTAGGTTTCATGCTCACGCAAAGAGGAATTGAAGCAAACCCGGATAAATGCCAAGCCATACTCAACATGAAGAGCCCCACCTGTGTCAAAGAAGTGCAGCAACTCAACGGGAGATTGGCAGCCCTATCCAGATTCTTAGTAGGGGCAGCGATAAGATCTCTCCCCTTCTATGCTACTTTAAGGAAGGGAAAGCAGTTCGAATGGATGACAGAATGTGAACAAGCCTTCCAAGACTTCAAGGAGTTCTTAGGACGGCTGCCTATCTTATCTCGACCATGAGAAGGAGAACCGCTCATATTATATCTTGCAGTAGAAAGCCGGGCAATACCCTCAGCACTAGTCAGAGAAGATGAAAGTGGGCTACAACCCGTCTACTTCATTAGCAAAGCGCTACAGGGATCCGAGCTGAACTACCAGAAGATAGAAAAGTTTGCCTATGCTCTCATTCTAACATCTCGACGACTTCGCCCGTACTTCCAGGCTCACACCATTAAGGTTCGAACCAACCAGCCCATAAAAGGAATACTTCAGAAAACAGATTTAGCAAGCAAAATTTTACAATGGGCAGTCGAGTTATCAGAATTCGACCTCCAATATGAAGCTCGGACGGCCATTAAATCACAGTATCTGGCCGACTTTATCGCAGAATTCACAGATGCCTTGGAACCCCCATAGAATGGAATCTCTACGTGGACAGTTCTTCAAATAAGACTGGAAGCGGCGCAGGCATGATAATAGAAAGCAACCAAGGAACCCAAGTTGAGCTCTCCCTCAAGTTTAGGTTCCCGGCCTCAAACAACCAGGTGGAATATGAAGTGTTATTAGCCGGTTTGAAGCTGGCTACAGAGGTTGGAGCTCAAAAACTCAACATTTACAGCGATTCACAAGTAGTTACCTCGCAGATAACAGGGAGATATCAAGCCAAAGATCCCACCATGAAAAAGTATTTGGATAAAACCAAGGAACAGCTCAGACAACTCGGGGAATATAAGATCTGCCACATACCCCGCGAACAAAATGCCCGAGCTGACGCACTCTCAAAACTAGCCAGCACCAAACCAGGGGGCAACAATAGAAGCCTCATCCAGGAAATGCTACAGAACCCGTCAATCTCGGAAGAGGAAAAAATCCTAGCCATAACAAGTCAGGACCAAGGATGGATGACCCCCATAATTAACTACCTCAAAGCAGAGACGCTCCCCACAGAGGAAAAGGAGGCAAAAAGATTAAAAAGGGAGGCACAGTACTACACTATTATAAACAACATCCTGTACAAAAGAAGGATCTCAATACCGCTACTAAAATGTGTGTCGACCAACAACACAAAGAAAGTGCTAGAAGAAGTACACGACGGCATGTGCGGCAACCATCTCGGAGCAAGAGCTCTTGCCAAAAAAGTACTCCGAGCGGGATTTTATTGGCCAACCCTACAGAAAGAAGCTATAGAATTTGTAAAGACATGTCCACCATGTCAGAAACATGCCAATTTCCACATCACCCCGCCAGAAGAGCTCATTAGTGTAACCTCGCCCTGGCCATTTGCAAAATGGGGACTTGATCTTCTCGGACCCTTTCCCCAGGGATCAGGACAAGGAAAATTCCTCATAGTCGGAGTAGACTATTTTACAAAATGGATTGAGGCAGAGCCCCTAGCCAACGCCACCGCTCAAAGAAGCCAGAAATTCCTATACAGGAACATTGTCACGAGGTTCGGGATTCCATACTCTATCACCACAGACAATGGCACTCAATTCACAGACGCAGGCTTCAGGAGACTAGTAGCCGACTTGAATATAAAACACCAGTTCACCTCCGTCGAACACCCTCAAGCCAACGGAGAGGCCGAAGCTGCCAACAAAGTCATATTAGCTGGGTTGAAACAGAGACTACAAGATGCAAAGGGAGCTTGGGCCGAAGAACTTCCATAAGTCCTATGGGCATATCGAACAACGCCACACTCCACGACAAATGAATCACCCTTTTGACTAGCATATGGAGTGGAGGCAATGATCCCAGTAGAGATCGAGGAAGGGTCATCCAGAGTAGTCCACTACAATGAAGAGTCCAACTCTCAACTTCAGAAGGAAGAACTCGACCTACTACCTGAAATCCAGGAAAGAGCTCGGATCATGGAAGAAGCACTAAAACGTCGAATGTCTTCCAGATATAATCAAAAGGTAGTGCCGAGAAGTTTCACGGAGAACGATCTCATCCTAATCCGAAATAATATTGGAACAACTCGACCAGGAGAAGGAAAGTTGGCAGCAAACTGGAAAGGACACTACCGAGTTGTAAAAGTACTTGGGAAGGGCTACTACAGATTGTCCGAACTCGATGGATGAGAGCTTCCCAGATCATGGCACGCCTGCAACCTAGGAAGGTATACAGCTAGAAAAGTAAAAGATCTCACTATTGGATGCACTCTTTTTCCTGAAAATGTTTTTTTAATGAGGCACCAAGTTGAGACTCAAACACTATTCGAAATAAAGGGATGAAAAATTTCCACATGTATATATTTGCACTTTCCTTTGAATAAAATATATTTTTTAGATATTCTACAAGTATTCAAGACGCATTAATCTGAAGCATTCATCGTCCGATTATAAAGCAACAGATCGGCAGAAAGTGAATAACAATTTCACTGCACGATCACGATAAAGACAATCGTCCGATAAAGGTGAAAACGCGATTCACCCAAAAGACGATCTAAAGATAGCAACCACCTTCTATAAATCGGCAAAGATGAACACAGAATAATGTAAGAAGTTATCGAAAGTGATCCGAAAAAGAGCCTGACGAGGTCTTATGGATTGCTAAATAATAACTTAAAGACTGGCCGACGTTAAGAAGTCAGACCAAGTCAACCCAAATTATAAGTAAACCCTGGAAAGAGGTCTGGCCAACCCTATTAAAGAGGATTACTTTAACTTAGAAGGGCCCGACATGACAAAGTCAGCCCAAAATGAAAAGTTATAAGAAGTAGTCCCTGAAAGAGATCTAACAAAGATCCAAGAAAGAGGATTACAAAAATAACTTAGAAGAGACCGACATAACGAAGTCAGACTCCTACTACTAAAAAGTTATAAAAGTAATCCCTGAAAGAGATCTGACAAAGATCCAAGAAAGAGGATTACAAAAATAACTTAGAAGAGACCGACATAACGAAGTCGGACTCCTACTACTAAAAAGTTATAAAAGTAATCCCTGAAAGAGATCTGACAAAGATCCAAGAAAGAGGATTACAAAAATAACTTAGAAGAGACCGACATAACGAAGTCGGACTCCTACTACTAAAAGGTTATAAAAGTAATCCCTGAAAGAGATCTGACAAAGATCCAAGAAAGAGGATTACAAAAATAACTTAGAAAAGGACGACGTAAAGAAGTTGGCCTACTACAAAGCAAGTTACAAAGGTAACCCCTGAGAGAGACCGGACAAAGGACTACCAAAATAACTTGGAGAAACAACTTGAAGAAATCGGTTATAGATCGTCAGAAATACAAGCAAGAGCGAGAAAACCGAAAAGCAAGTTGGACCCACATAACCATAACCTCAAAGGATCCAAGCTACAAACAATAAAGGAAATCCGAGGAGGACGAGCGGCAGAGTTCCAACATCCTCAGAAAACAAAAAAGATACCAAGTTAAGCGCGAAAGCATGATATAATCTACAAAGTTATAAAGCTTCAGAGGCCACCAAAATCTACCTCAAAAGCTAGAAAGTTACTTTTGTTTGTCAAAACAAAAAGTTGCTAGGCAAGCAACGAGAAAGTATCAGCAGTTAACAAAACATAAAGAGTTTAAAAAGCCCACAAGCCGGGCCAACTACATAAATATCCAGAATAAATGGGCTAAGGATCAGAAGACTTTTTACCAACATCAGTCCAAGGAGACAGAGGGCGAGTCTGGAGAGGAACAACATCCACAGTACCGTCATCCCGGTTTAAGATCTGGCAGTCAGGATCAGAAGCGGGAGGGCCAACCTCGGCAAGAACAGCAGGAGTTGACACCTTGGTAGAGGACACAGGGGGAGGTTCAACATCATCATCATCCTCGTCATCAGGGACAATCTTGCCATCCCTGAGAATGTTATCTAGGCTGAAGAGGGTCAGGTCAGCCTCAGGAGCAATAACCCAAACTTATTCCTTCAGGTTCTCATAGGCAGCAGTTACACTACCAACAAGATGACTTTAGAGCTCGGAGTAATCAGCTCGGGCATTCTCCAACTCCTCCCTCAGGCGCAACACCTCCCGGTAAGATGTCACATAACTATCCTTATGTCTCATAGCCGTGTCCTCGGCCAGCCTCAGAAGCTGCCAAAGAGATGGAACTCGCCTTCTCATTCTCCAAATCTTTTTCCAAGTTGGCCACCTTCACTTCAAGCTCCTCCTTCAAGCCTTTCATCCAATCAAACTCCTGTTTGGCCTCCTCCATATAAGCGTTAGTGGCATGGAGAGGAAGACTTTGAGCAATTCGATATAAGGCCACTCCCATGTGTGCCATCTTGATACTACTCCGAGTTATATAATCAAAATGATGAAGAAGCGACACGTCGTCCATAGGGAGGACACCATAAGGGCCGATTTGTTGATCTACAAACTCGACCGCATCAAAGTTAGGAGCATCAAGGTTGAAAGGTTCAATCGTTTTTTGCTTTTTACTAGGAAGAGCACCAGAAGCTGTAGCAGAAGACTGAGGGGGCTCCACCGGACGAACCCAAGGAATGGGGATCACCTTCCTCGGACCAAGAGAACTCGGCACGGGCGGCTTCATTGAAACTTGCGAAGATCCCTCCCCAGCCGCCTTGGCCGAGATGTTTCGAGCAGCAGTTTCTTTTTTTGCCCTTTTGAAGGCCTTCATGGAATCATTATTTTTTGACATCTCTGCAAAAACAGCCACAGCAAAGGATCACAATCACAAGAAGAGGAAGCAAAGCCAATAAAACAAGTATAGAAACAAGTCTGACAAATACCCAAAACAGTCCGAACCAGAGACGGATCGTTTAAAAATCTTTTTGTATCAAGATGAGGAGGCGCCCCCCATAAATCCTCAAGAACAACAACAAAAGTATGTTCAACATCGTCAAGCATCTCCCAAGTATAGCGAGACACTCTCACATCCTTCTGCCACCATAGAGGGAAAGAGGGCTCATCGTTTTTATCAAGAAAAAAGGGGCGGGCCCCCTCGACGGCACGAACTTTAAAGAAGTAATTCTTGAAGTCCTTAAAGGACTCATCATACATAGCAAAAACTTTATGGCCCTGGGCAGACCTGAAGGAAACCCAGGAAGCTTTCTTTTTCGAAGAACCACCAGGCTTGGCGGATACAAACAAGTACAAGAAGAGAGTCAGAGAAGGTGTTACACCTAATTCTCGGCAGAGTAACTGGAAAATCTTAATAAAACCCCAGGAATTTGGGTGAAGCTGGGAGGGGTCAATATTACACGACCACAACAAGTCGGTCTCGAAGGCAGTGAAAGGAAAAGTAACGTTCAACTGACTAAAGAAGTATTCATAGGCGTAAAAAAAGGGATGCTCCCTGGTGCATGAAAATTACTTCACACCATGTAATTCCGCACAACTAACCAGCAAGTGCACTGGGCCGTCCAAGTAATACCTTACGTGAGTAAGGGTCGATCCCACGGAGATTGTTGGCTTGAAGCAAGCTATGGTTATCTTGTTATTCTTAGTCAGGATATCAATTATAATTTTCAGTTTGAATTGTAACAAGTGAAAAGGCATAAAATAAATACTTATTATGCAGTAATGGAGAATATGTTGGGGTTTTAGAGATGCTTTGTCTTCTGAATTTCAGCTTTTCTCTTGTATTCCTCTTCCCTCATGCATGAAAAAGTGCAAAATTCCTGCCATGGTAAGCTGTATGTAGGGTGTCACCGTTGTCAATGGCTACTTCCCATCTCCTCAGTGAAAATGGTACAAATGCTCTGTCACAGAACGGCTAATCATCTGGATGTTCTCGATCATACTAGAATGGAATTTACTATCCTTTTTGCGTCTGTCACTACGCCCATCACTCGCGAGTTTGAAGCTCGTCACAACCATCCAATCCTAGAATCCTACTCGGAATACCACAGACAAGGTTTAGACTTTTCGGATTCTCATGAATGCCGCCATCAATCTAGCTTATACCACAGAGATTCTGATTAAGAAATCTGAGAGATACTCATTCAATCTGATGTAGAACGGAGGTGGTCGTCAGGCACACATTCATGGATTGAGGAAGGTGATGAGTGTCACGAATCATCACCTTTTCTATAATTAAGCGCGAATAAATATCTTAGATAGGAACACGCATGTTTGATTGGAAAACAGAAATAGTTGCATTAATTCATCGAAACACAGCAGAGCTCCTTACCCCCAACAATGGAGTTTAGAGACTCATACCGTCAGAGATTACAAAGTTCAGATCTAAAATGTCATCAGATACAAAATAAATCTCTAAAAGTTGTTTAAATACTAAACTAGTAACCTAGGTTTATAGAAAATGAGTAAACTATGATAGATAGTGCAGAAATCCACTTCTGGGGCCCATTTGGTGTGTGCTGGGGCTGAGACTTAAGCTTCTCACGTGCCTGGGCTGTTTTGGGCATTCAACGCCAGGTTGTAACCTGTTTTTGGCATTGAACTCCAACTTGTAACCTGTTTCTGGCGCTGGACGCCAGACTGCAACATGGAACTAGAGTTGAACGCCAGTTTACGCTGTCTATCCTTGAGCAAATTATGGACTATTATATATTTCTGGAAAGCCCTGGATGTCTACTTTCCAACACAATTGGAAGCGTGCCAATTGGACTCTTGTAGCTCCAGAAAATCCATTCCAAGTGCAGAGAGGTCAGAATCCAACAACATCAGCAGTCCTTTTTCAGCCTGAGTTAGATTTTTGCTCAGCTCCCTCAATTTCAGCCAGAAAATACCTGAAATTATAGAAAAACACACAAACTCATAGTAAAGTCTAGAAATATGAATTTTTCCTAGAAACTAATGAAAATATACCAAAAACTAACCAAATCATACTAAAAACTATATGAAATTAACCCCAAAAAGCGTATAAAATATCCGCTCATCACAACACCAAACTTAAACTGTTGCTTGTCCCCAAGCAACTAGAAAAATAAAATAGAATACAAATAAGTCATGAAGCAATAATATCTCAGAGTTTTTGAGTGAAGCTCAGATTCTAATTAGATGAGCGGAACTATTAGCTTTTTGCTTCTGAACAGTTTTGGCATCTCACTTTATCTATTGAAGCTCAGAATGATTGGCATCTATAGGAACTTAGAATTCAGATAGTGTTATTGATTCTCCTAGTTCAGTATGCTGATTCTTGAACACAGCTACTTTATGAGTCTTGGTCGTGGCCCTAAGCACTTTGTTTTCCAGTATTACCACCAGATACATAAATGCCACAGACACATAATTGGGTGAACCTTTTCAGATTGTGACTCAGCTTTGCTAAAGTCCCCAATTAGAGGTGTTCAGGTTTCTTAAGCACACTCTTCTTTTTACTTTGGACCTTGACTTTAACCGCTCAGTCTCAAATTTTCACTTGACACCTTCACGCCACAAGCACATGGTTAGGGACAGCTTGGTTTAGCTGCTTAGGCCAGGATTTGATTCCTTTAGGCCCTCCTATCCACTGATGCTCAAAGCCTTGGATCCTTTTTATTACCCTTACCTTTTGGTTTTAAGGCCTATTGGCTTTTTCTGCTTGCTTTTTTCTTCTTTTTTTTTTGCAAGCTTTGTATTCACTACTTTTTCTTGCTTCAAGAATCATTTTTATGATTTTTCAGATTATCAATAACATGTCTCATGTTCATCATTCTTTCAAGAGCCAACATATTTAACATTCAAGAACATCAAATTCCAAAGACATATGCTCTGTTCAGGCATTCATTCAGAAGGCAGAAAGCATTGCCACCACATGTAATTAATTAGAATTTCTTTTATTAAAAACTTGAAAAATATTGCCTCCTTATTCTAAAGAAAATCTTCTATTTTATTCATGTTTAATGATGATGAGAAAAATAAATTATAGCTTAATTGGAGATAAAATAACTACTAATTACTACTATAACTTCTAAGGTAAAACTCAAATAAGAACAATTATCACGGAGTTAAGGCTAAGATTAGAGCTCAACAACCTTGAGTTTGGGATGTGGATGTTCCTCTAGTATGTGGAGTGCTTGGTCCTTCAAGAGACAATTTCTGACGTTTTAGTTCCTTTAAGTCACGCCCTTGCTCTTCTTGTTCCCTGAGCAGTTTGCAGAGCATACTGTTTTGATTTTGCTGTTCTTCCTTTATTTGGTCCATAGATTCTTGCAACTTGGTAACAGATGCTTCAAGCTATTCCCAATATTCAAATTGAGGGACTTCCGGGAGGAATTCTCGCGCCCTCCTCTTGATGGGGTCATCCTGTATTTGTTGTTTTTCCATTGTAGTTTTAGTGATTGGTTGCTCCACTGAGATGTACTCCGTTATTCCCATCCTTACTCCAGCATCTTTGCAGAGCATAGAGATTAGGCTTGGATAAGCCAACCTGGCATCTTTGGAGTTCTTGTTTGCAAGTATGTAAAATTCAGATGGAATCAGTTGATGAACTTCCATTTCTTTTCCCAACATAATGCAATGGATCATCACTACTCTTTTGACGGTGACTTCAGAACGGTTGCTAGTGGGCAATATAGAACGCCCAATGAAGTCCAGCCATCCTCTGGCGACTGGTTTGAGATCTTCTCTCTTGAGTTGATTTGGGACACCCTTGCTGCTGGTGGTCCACTGATGAGCGGATATTTTATACACTTTTTGGGGTTAATTTCATATAGTTTTGAGTATGATCTAGTTAGTTTTTAGTTTATTTCCATTAGTTTTTAGGAAAAATTCATATTTCTGGACTTTACTATGATTTGTGTGTTTTTCTGTAATTTCAGGTATTTTTCTGACTGAAATTGAAGGAGCTGAGCACAAATCTGATTCAGGCTGAAAAAGGACTGCTGATGCTGTTGGATTCTGACCTCCCTGCACTCAAAGTGGATTTTCTGGAGCTACAGAACTCGAAATGGAATGCTTCTAATTGCGTTGGAAAGTAGACATCCAGGGCTTTCCAGAAATATATAATAGTCCATACTTTGCACAAGGATAGATGACGTAAACTGGCGTTCAACGTCAGTTCTCTACCCAATTCTGGCGTCCAGCGCCAGAAAAGGATCAAAAGCTGGAGTTGAACGCCCAAACTGGCACAAAAACTGGCGTTCAACTCCACAAATGGCCTCTGCACGTGAATTGCTTAAATCTCAGCCCCAGCACACACCAAGTGGTCCCCAGAAGTGGATCTCTGCATCATCCATCATAGTTTACTCATTTTTTGTAAACCTAGGCTACTAGTTTAGTATTTAAACAACTTTTAGAGACTTATTTTATATCTCATGACATTTTAGATCTGAACTTTGTACTCTTTGACGGCATGAGTCTCTAAACTCCCTTTTTGGGGGTGAGGAGCTCTGCTGTGTCTCGATGAAGTAATGCAAGTATTTCTGTTTTCCATTCAAACACGCTTGTTCCTAACTAAGATATTCATTCGCGCTTAACTGTGATGAAGGTGATGATCTGTGACATTCATCACCTTCCTCACACCATGAACGTGTGCCTGACAACCACCTCCGTTCTATATCCGATTGAATGAGTGTCTCTTAGATTCCTTAATCAGAATCTCCGTGGTATAAGCTAGAACTGATGGCGGCATTCATGAGAATCCGGAAAGTCTAAACCTTGTCTATGGTATTCCGAGTAGGATTCAATGATTGAATGACTGTGACGAGCTTCAAACTCGCGAGTGCTGGGCGTTAGTGACAGACGCAAAAGGATGAAGAATCCTATTCCAGTATGATCGAGAACCGACAGATGATTAGCCGTGCTGTGACAGAGCATGTGAGCATATTCTTCACTGAGAGGATGGGATGTAGCCATTGACGACGGTGACCCCCTACATACAGCTTGCCATAGGAGGACGTGCGTGCGTGAATTAGAAGACAGAGGAAAGCAGAGATTCAGAAGACAAAGCATCTCCAAAACTCCAACATATTCTCCATTACTGCATAACAAGTAACCTTTAATTTATGCTCTCTTGGTTATTCGCAATTCAACTGATAAACATATTTGACTTCCTGACTAAGATTTACAAGATAACCATAGATTGCTTCAAACCAACAATCTCCGTGGGATTCGACCCTTACTCACGTAAGGTATTACTTGGACGACCCAGTGCACTTGCTGGTTAGTGGTACGAGTTGGGAAAAGTGTGATTCACAATTCGTGCACCAAGTTTTTGGCGCCGTTGCCGGGGATTGTTCGAGTTTGGACAACTCACGGTTTATTTTGTTGCTTAGATTAGGAAAAATTTCTCCTTTTTGTTTAGAGTCTCTTTTTATTGTTGTGTTAGAATCTTAGAATCCTTATTTTCTTTTTAAAAATATTTTTCAAAAAAATAATTTTTCTATTAAATCCTGTGCCAAACTTTAAGTTTGGTGTTTTCTTGTTGATTTTTCTGAGTTTTTCGAAAATTTATTTTGGTTTTCTAAAAATTTTAAGTTTGGTGTTCTTCCTTAGTGTTCTTAAGTTTTCCTTGTGTCTTGATCTTAAAATTTTTAAGTTTGGTGTTCCTTGGTGTTTTTCCCCCCCAAAATTTTCGAAAATAAAGAACCTCAGATCTAAAAATTTTAAATCCTGTGTTATCTTATTGTTTTTCTCTCTTCTTTAAAAATTCAGATTTTTATTTCAAAATTTAAAACCTTTTTCACAAATCATCATATCTTTTTCAAAATCTCCTAACCACTCTCTTTCTCCTCACTTTTTCGAAAATCTTTTACTCATTTTTATTTATTTTATTTTGATTTATTTTATTTTCGAAATAAATTAATAAATAAATAAATAAAAATATTTTTTCTATTTTACATCATCTCCCTTTCTCCATCATGGACCTAAGCGAAAATGAACAGTTCAGGAGGACTCTGGGGTCATATTCTAACCCCTCTACTGCTTCATATGGGAGTAGTATCTGCATACCCTCCATTGGAGTTAGTAGCTTTGAGTTGAATCCTCAGCTCATTATCATGGTGCAGCAAAGCTGCCAGTATTCCGGTCTTCCACAGGAAGAACCTACAGAGTTTCTGGCACAATTTTTACAAATTGCTGACACAGTACATGATAAGAAAATAGATCAGGATATCTACAGACTATTACTGTTTCCATTTGCTGTAAAAGATCAAGCTAAGAGGTGGTTAAATAATCAACCTAAAGCCAGCATAAGGACATGGAAACAGTTGACGGAAAAATTCCTGAATCAGTATTTTCCTCCAAAAAGGATGACACAGCTAAGGCTGGACATCCAAGGCTTCAAGCAAGGAGATAATGAATCTCTTTATGATGCCTGGGAGAGATACAGAGAGATGCTACGAAAATGCCCCTCTAAAATGTTTTCAGAGTGGGTTCAGTTAGACATCTTCTACTATGGGCTTGCAGAAGGAGCGCAGATGTCTCTAGATTACTCAGCTGGTGGATCTATCCACATGAGAAAGACAATTGAAGAGGCTCAAGAGCTCATTGATACAGTTGCCAGGAATCAGCATTTGTACCTAAGCAGCAACCCTTCCATGAATGAAGAGGTTAAAACAGTAACTGCTGAACTCAGTCCTATAAAACAAGCTGCTGAATTCAATCAACAATTGGACTTTCTAACAAAGCAGCTAGCCGAATTTAAAGACAGGTTACAAGAGACAAGGATGGCTAATATACATATGGACGAACAGTTTAAGCAAACAAAGCAGCAGCTGTCAAGGGAAATAGCAGAAGAATGCCAAGCAGTTCAACTAAGAAGTGGGAAAACATTAAATATCCCACCTCAAGGCAGCAAAAAGCTAAGAAATGAGCAAACCACCCAAAATTCACCTGAGGACAGTAAGAGCCCAGGAAAAAATAATTCTGGCGCTAAAACGCCAGAAAATTGGTGGACGGCTGGCGCTGAACTCCCAGACCATGGCCAAAACTGGCGTTCAACGCCAGAAACAAAGCAGGACTGGCGTTCAACGCCAGAAATGGGCAAGGATCTGGCGTTGAACGCCCAAAATGGGCAGGATCTGGCGCTGAACGCCCAAAATGGGCACAATTCTGGCACTCAATTGCCAGTGAGGGATCAGACACACACAAATGCTGATAACAACCCCTCTAAAAAGGCTTCTTCAACCACTTCTGTAGGCAATAAACCTGCAGCAACTAAGGTTGAAGAATATAAAGCCAAGATACCTTATCCTCAAAAACTCCGGAAAGAGGAGCAGGATAAGCAATTTGCTCGCTTTGCAGACTATCTCAGGACTCTTGAAATAAAGATTCCATTTGTAGAAGCACTTGAGCAAATACCTTCTTATGCCAAGTTCATGAAAGAGATCTTGAGTCATAAAAAGGATTGGAGAGAAACAGAAAGAGTTCTCCTCACTGAAGAATGCAGTGCAATCATTCTGAAGAGCTTTCCTGAAAAGCTTAAAGACCCTGGGAGTTTTCTGATACCATGCATATTAGAAGGTAATTGCACCAAGACAGCTTTATGCGATCTTGGGGCAAGCATCAACCTAATACCTGCATCCACTATCAGAAACCTTGGCTTAATTGAAGAAGTTAAACTAACCCGGATATGTCTCCAACTTGCTGATGGTTCCACTAAATACCCATCAGGCGTGATTGAAGACATGATTGTCAGAGTTGGGCCATTCGCCTTTCCCACTGACTTTGTTGTGCTGGAAATGGAGGAGCACAAGAGTGCTACTCTCATTCTAGGAAGACCCTTCCTAGCAACTGGACGATCCCTCATTGATGTCCAACAGGGGGAAATAACCCTGAGAGTAAATGATGATGAGTTCAAGCTGAACGCTATCAAAGCCATGCAGCATCCAGACACATCAAAAGACTGCATGAAAGTTGATCTGATTGACTCTTTGGTAGAAGAGATCAACATGGCTGAGAGTCTTGAATCAGAGTTGGAAAACATCTTTAAAGATGTTCAGCCTGATTTAGAAGATTCAGAGGACATGAAAGAGCCTCTGAAATTTCTTCTGGAAGAGGAGAAACCTCCTAAACCAAAGCTCAAGCCATTACCACCATCCTTGAAATATACGTTTCTGGGAGAAGGTGACACTTTTCCAGTGATCATAAGCTCTGCTTTAAATTCACAGGAAGAGGAGGCACTTATTCAAGTGTTAAGGACACACAAGACAGCTCTTGGGTGGTCCATAGGTGACCTTAAGGGCATAAGCCCAACTAGATGCATGCACAAAATCTTATTGGAGGATAATGCCAAACCAGTGGTGCAACCATAGAGGCGGCTAAATCCAGCCATGAAAGAAGTGGTGCAGAAAGAGGTCACCAAATTACTGGAGGCTGGGATTATTTATCCTATTTCTGATAGTCCCTGGGTGAGCCCTGTTCAAGTCGTCCCAAAAAAGGGAGGCATGACAGTGATTCATAATGAAAAAATGAACTGGTTCCTACAAGAACAGTTACAGGGTGGCGCATGTGTATTGACTACAGAAGGCTCAATACAGCCACCAGAAAGGATCATTTTCCTTTACCATTCATAGACCAGATGCTAGAAAGACTAGCAGGTCATGATTATTACTGCTCTTTGGATGGCTACTCAGGCTATAACCAGATTGCAGTAGATCCCCAAGATCAAGAGAAAACAGCATTCACATGTCCATCCGGAGTGTTTGCTTATAGAAGGATGCCATTTGGGCTATGTAATGCGCCTGCAACCTTCCAGAGATGCATGCTCTCTATTTTCTCTGCTATGGTGGAAAAATTTCTGGAAGTCTTCATGGATGACTTCTCAATATATGGAGACTCATTCAGCTCTTGTCTTGATCACCTGAAACTTGTTCTGAAAAGATGCCAAGAGACCAACCTAGTTTTAAACTGGGAAAAGTGTCACTTCATGGTGACTGAAGGAATTGTTCTTGGGCATAAAATCTCAAACAAGGGAATAGAGGTGGATCAAGCAAAAATAGAGGTAATTGAAAAATTACCACCACCTGCCAATGTTAAGGCAATCAGAAGCTTTCTGGGGCATGCAGGATTCTATAGGAGGTTTATAAAGGATTTTTCAAAAATCGCAAAACCTCTAAGCAATCTGCTAGCTGCTGACACGCCATTTGTGTTTGACACAGAGTGCCTGCAGGCGTTTGAAACGCTGAAAGCTAAGCTGGTCACAGCACCAGTCATTTCTGCACCAGACTGGACATTACCATTTGAGCTAACGTGTGATGCTAGTGATCATGCCATTGGTGCAGTATTAGGACAGAGGCATGACAAGCTTCTGCATGTCATTTATTATGCCAGTCGCGTTCTAAATGATGCCCAGAAAAATTAAACAACCACAGAAAAGGAATTACTTGCAGTGGTTTACGCCATTGACAAGTTCAGATCATACTTAGTAGGATCAAAAGTGATTGTGTATACTGACCATGCTGCTCTTAAATATCTACTCACAAAGCAGGATTCAAAACCCAGGCTCATCAGATGGGTATTGCTTCTGCAAGAGTTTGATATAGAAATAAGAGACAAAAAAGGGACAGAGAACCAAGTGGCTGATCATCTGTCCCGGATAGAGCCAGTGGAAGGGACGTCCCTCCCCTTTCTTGAGATCTCTGAGACGTTTCCTGATGAGCATTTATTTGCCATTCAGGAAGCACCATGGTTTGCCGATATTGCAAACTATAAAGCTGCAAGGTTCATACCCAAGGAGTACAACAGGATACAAAAGAAGAAATTAATTACTGATGCAAAGTACTACTTGTGGGATGAACCTTATCTCTTTAAGAGATGTGCAGACGGAATTATCCGTAGGTGTGTGCCTAGAGAAGAAGCACAGAGGATACTGTGGCATTGCCACGGATCTCAATATGGAGGCCATTTCGGAGGTGAGCGAACAGCCACCAAGGTCCTCCAATGTGGCTTCTATTGGCCCACACTCTATAAAGATTCCCGAGAGTTTGTACGTAACTATGACAGTTGCCAAAGAGCTGGTAATCTGCCTCATGGTTACGCCATGCCTCAACAAGGAATCTTGGAAATTGAGTTGTTCGACGTATGGGGAATTGACTTCATGGGACCTTTCCCACCATCATACTCAAACACTTATATTATGGTGGCAGTTGACTATGTATCAAAATGGGTTGAGGCTATTGCCACACCCAAAAATGATACTAAAACAGTGCTGAAGTTCCTCCAGAAACATATCTTTAGCAGGTTTGGTGTCCCTAGAGTACTAATCAGTGATGGGGGCACTCACTTCTGCAATAAACAGCTTTACTCTGCCATGGTTCGGTATGGAATTCGCCACAAGGTGGCCACTCCATATCATCCACAAACCAATGGGCAAGCTGAAGTCTCTAACAGAGAATTAAAGAGAATCCTGAAACGGACAGTAAGTACCCGTAGAAAGGATTGGGCACGGAGCTTGGATGATGCTCTGTGGGCTTACAGGACAGCATTCAAGACCCCTATAGGAACATCTCCATACCAACTCTTGTATGGTAAGGCATGTCACCTGCCCGTGGAACTGGAACATAAGGCCTACTGAGCAACCAGATTCCTAAACTTTGATGCCAAATTAGCAGGAGAAAAATGATTGCTCCAGCTAAATGAGCTAGAGGAATTCAGATTCACAGCTTTCGAAAATGCCAAGCTTTATAAAGAAAAATAAAAAAAATGGCATGACAGAAAGCTGTCATCTTGAATCTTTGAACCAGGACAGAAGGTCCTGTTATTTAACTCTAGACTCAGGCTATTCCCCGGGAAATTGAAATCCCGGTGGAGGGGACCATACGTAATTACAAGTGTATCACCATATGGTTATGTGGAGCTTCAAGATATTGATTCTGATAAGAAGTTCATTGTCAATGGACAGAGAATTAAGCATTATCTTGAAGGCAACATTGAGCAAGAATGCTCAAGGCTGAAGCTAGATTAAGAGCTTAGCAAGGTCCAGCTAAAGACAATAAAGAAGCGCTTGCTGGGAGGCAACCCAGCCATGGGGCAACAATCCTCTAAGCATTTTGCCCTATTTTTATTTTTATTTTTATTTGTTTATATAAATTTCACTGACACTAAAGTGAGGAATCATTTACAGAAGACCTCGGCACACAAAACAGAGAAAAAGAGCTCACTGGCAAGAAAACGCCAGTAAAAGTGTATTTTGGGCGTTCAACGCCCAAAATGGGCATCCACTGGGCGTTGAACGCCAGTAATGGTAGCAATCTGGGCGTTCAACGCCAGAAATAGGCACCCACTGGGCGTTGAACGCCAGTAATGGCAGCAGCTGGGCGTTGAACGCCTAGGAGAGCAGCATTTGGGCGCTGAACGCCCAAAACAGGCAGTGTTTGGGCGTTCAAATGCCAGGATAGCAAGGAGGAGCCAGATTCATTTTTCCACACGTATTTCCATTCTAATTTCAAATTTTATGTTTCAATGCATGATTTTTACATGAACATGTTAAGAACCCTGATTCCTAAAATCCTTAATTTCTAAAAATCCATCTTTCCAAATCCAATCCAACTCTTTTCAAATCTTTTCTGAAAACAAATCTATCTTTTTTACTCTAAAATCTTTTCAACTAATCCATATCTTTTTCAAATCTCCATATTATCTTTTTCAAAATTCAGATTTATCTTTTTCAAAAATCTATCATATATCTTCAAAATTAAACTATATCTTCTATCTTATCTTTTTTAACTCAATCTTTTTATCTTATCTTTTCCAATTTTTTGAAAACCCACCCCCCATCCCTTTAAATTTGGGTTCAGCCTCCCTCCTCCTCCATCAACAATTGCACCTAGCTCTCCTTCTATCACTCTCCTTTCTTTTCTTTTGCTTGAGGACAAGCAAACCTCTAAGTTTGGTGTGTTTATCCGAGATCACTAAGATCATGGCTCCTAAAGGAAAACAACCCACTCCAAGAGGCAAGAAAGAGAGCATTCCAAAACCACTTTGGAATCAAGGGAAGTTCTTATCTAAAGAACATTCAGACCATTATCTTAAAATAATGGGTCTGAGATCAGTGATCCCGGAAGTTAGATTCGATCTGAAAGAAGATAAATATCCGGAGATCCAGGAGCAAATTCGAATCAGGAACTCGGAAGTCCTAGCTAATCCTGAAACGAAAGTGGGAAGGAACATGGTCCAGGAGTTCTATGCTAATATGTGGCAAACTAACAAGCAGAAACTATCTGGAACTGCCTTCTATGACTATCGGACCATGGTCAGAGGAAAGATTGTTCATACCCACCCTGACAGAATCAGGGAGATCTTAAAGCTACCTCAGCTAAAGGATGATCCAGACTCCTTCAACAGGAGGATGATGAGAGCAGACATTGGCCTGGATAAGATTCTAGAGGACATATGTATCCCTGGAGCCAGGTGGACCACCAACACAAAGGGTGTCCCAAATCAACTCAAGAGAGAGAATCTCAAACCAGTCGCCAGAGGATGGCTAGACTTCATTGGGCATTCTCTGTTGCCTACTAGCAACCGTTCTGAAGTCACAGTTAAAAGAGCAGTGATGATCCATTGCATCATGATGGGAAAGGAAGTGGAGGTTCATCAGCTGATTTCAGCTGAACTCTACAAAATTGCTAACAAAAATTCTAAGAAGGCCAGGTTGGCTTATCCAAGCGTGATTTCTCTGCTCTGCAAGGACGCTGGAGTAAGGATGGGAATAACTGAGTATATCTCAATTGAGAAGCCAATCACCAAAGCATCAATGGAAAAACAACAAGCACAGGATGATCCCATCAAGAAGAGAGCACAGGAATTCCTCCCAGAGATCCCTCAATCTGAATACTGGGAGTATCTTGAGACGTCTGTTACCAAGATACGGGAAGCTATGGAGCAAATAATAAAAGAACAGAAGAAACACAGTCAAATGCTGACCTATATGTTTAAAGAACAAGAGGAGCAAGGGCGTGACTTAAGGGAATTGAAGCACCAAAAGTCTTCTCTTGTAGGACCGAGCACCCCAAGGATCAGGGGAACCCCCGTTCCCCCAGAATAAAGGTTGTTAATTTCTAATTTCTGCCTTAACTCTGTGACAGTGTCCTTATAGAAGTTTACATTAGGAGTCATATAGTAGTAATTAGTATCTATTTTTATTTTATCTCCAATTAAGCTATAGTTTATTTTTCTCATCATCAGCAAACATGAATAAAGTAGTAGATCTTTTGAATAAGAGGCAATAAAATTTTTAGTTTTAATAAGAGAAATTCTAATTAGTTAAATGTGGTGGCAATGCTTTCTGTCTTCTGAATGAATGCTTGAACAGTGCATATGTCTTTTGAATTTGTTGTTTAAGACTGTTAAATATGTTGGCTCTTGAAAAAAAGATGAACATGAGACATGTTATTGATAATCTGAAAAATCATAAAAATGATTCTTGAAGCAAGAAAAAGCAGCAAAGAACAAAGCTTGCAGAAAAAAAAAATAGAAAGAAAAAGAAAAAGCAAGCAGAAAAAGCCAAAAGCTCTTAAAACCAAGAGGCAAGAGCAAAAAGCCAATAACCCTTAAAACCAAAAGGCAAGGGCAAATAAAAAGGATCCCAAGGCTTTGAGCATCAATGGATAGGAGGGCCTAAAGGAATAAAATCCTGGTCTAAGCGGCTAAACCAAGCTGTCCCTAACCATGTGCTTGTGGCGTGAAGGTGTCAAGTGAAAACTTGAGACTGAGCGGTTAAAGTCAAGGTCCAAGGCAAAAAGAAGAGTGTGCTTAAGAACTCTGGACACCTCTAATTGGGGACTTTAGCAAAGCTGAGTCACAATCTAAAAGGTTCACCCAATTATGTGTCTGTGGCATTTATGTATCCGGTGGTAATACTGGAAAACAAAGTGCTTAGGGCCACGGCCAAGACTCATAAAATAGCTGTGTTCAAGAATCATCACACTGAAATAGGAGAATCAATAACACTATCTGAATTCTAAGTTCCTATAGATGCTAATCACTCTGAGCTTCAATGGATAAAGTGAGATGCCAAAACTGTTCAGAAGCAAAAAGCTACTAGTCCCGCTCATCTAATTAGAATCTGAGCTTCACTCAAAAACTCTGAGGTATTATTGCTTCTCAACCTATTAGTCTTCTATTTTATTTGTCTAGTTGCTCGAGGATAAGCAACAGTTTAAGTTTGGTGTTGTGATGAGCGGATATTTTATACGCTTTTGGGGGTTAATTTCATATAGTTTTGAGTATGATCTAGTTAGTTTTTAGTTTATTTCCATTAGTTTTTAGGAAAAATTCATATTTCTGGACTTTACTATGAGTTGTGTATTTTTCTGTAATTTCAGGTATTTTTCTGGCTGAAATTGAAGGAGCTGAGCACAAATCTGATTCAGGCTGAAAAAGGACTACTGATGCTGTTGGATTCTGACCTCCCTGCACTCAAAGTGGATTTTCTGGAGCTACACAACTCAAAATGGCATGCTTTTAATTGCGTTGGAAAGTAGACATCCAGAGCTTTCCAGCAATATATAATAGTCCATACTTTGCACAAGGATAGATGACGTAAACTGGCGTTCAACGCCAGTTCTCTACCCAATTTTGGCGTCCAGCGCCAGAAAAGGATCAAAAGCTGGAGTTGAACGCCCAAACTGGCACAAAAACTGGCGTTCAACTCCACAAATGGCCTCTGCACGTGAATTGCTTAAATCTCAGCCCCAGCACACACCAAGTGGGCCCCAGAAGTGGATCTCTGCATCATCCATCATAGTTTACTCATTTTTTGTAAACCTAGGCTACTAGTTTAGTATTTAAACAACTTTTAGAGACTTATTTTATATCTCATGACATTTTAGATCTGAACTTTGTACTCTTTGACGGCATGAGTCTCTAAACTCCATTATTGGGGGTGAAGAGCTCTGCTGTGTCTCGATGAAGTAATGCAAGTATTTCTGTTTTCCATTCAAACACGCTTGTTCCTATCTAAGATGTTCATTCACGCTTAACTGTGATGAAGGTGATGATCCGTGACATTCATCACCTTCCTCAAACCATGAACGTGTGCCTGACAACCACCTCCGTTCTATATCCGATTGAATGAGTGTCTCTTAGATTCCTTAATCAGAATCTCCGTGGTATAAGCTAGAACTGATGGCGGCATTCATGAGAATCCGGAAAGTCTAAACCTTGTCTGTGGTATTCCAAGTAGGATTCAATGATCGAATGACTGTGACGAGCTTCAACCTCGCGAGTGCTGGGCGTTAGTGACAGACGCAAAAGGATGAAGAATCCTATTCCAGTATGATCGAGAACCGACAGATGATTAGCCGTGCTGTGATAGAGCATGTGAGCATATTCTTCACTGAGAGGATGGGATGTAGCCATTGACGACGGTGACCCCCTACATACAGCTTGCCATAGGAGGACGTGCGTGCGTGAATTAGAAGACAGAGGAAAGCAGAGATTCAGAAAACAAAGCATCTCCAAAACTCCAACATATTCTCCATTACTGCATAACAAGTAACCTTTAATTTATGCTCTCTTGGTTATTCGCAATTCAACTGATAAACATATTTGACTTCCTGACTAAGATTTACAAGATAACCATAGATTGCTTCAAACCAACAATCTCCGTGGGATTCGACCCTTACTCACGTAAGGTATTACTTGGACGACCCAGTGCACTTGCTGGTTAGTGGTACGAGTTGGGAAAAGTGTGATTTACAATTCGTGCACCATCCACCTGGCTCCAAGGATGCATATATCCTCTAGAATCTTATCCAGGCCCTTGTTTGTTCTCATCATTCTCCTATTGAAGGAGTCTGGGTCATCTTTCAGCTGAGGTAGCTTAAAGATCTCCCTGATTTTGTCAGGGTGGATGTGAACAATCTTTCCTCTGACCATAGTCCGATAGTCATAGAGGGCAGTTCCAGATATTCTCTGCCTGTCTGTTTGCCACAGATTAGCGTAGAACTCCTGAACCATATTCCTTCCCACTTTTGTTTCAGGAGTAGCTAGGACTTCCCAGTTTCTATTTCGAATATGCTCTTGGATCTCCGGATATTAATCTTCTTTCAGATCAAACTTGACTTCCGGGATCACTGATCTTAGACCTATTATTTTGTAGTAATGGTCTGAATGTTCTTTGGTTAAGAACTTCCCTTGATTCCAAAGTGGTTTTGGAATACTCTCTTTCTTCCCTCTTGGAGTGGGTTGTTTTCCTTTAGGAGCCATGATCTTAGTGGGTATAATTTAGTGATCATGGATAAACACACCAAACTTAGAGGTTTGCTTGTCCTCAAGCAAAAGAAAAGAAAGGAGAGGGATAGAAGGAGAGCTAGTGTCGAATGGTGGATGAGAGGAGGGAGGCCAAATGTAGATTTAAAAGGGAGGGGGGTGGGTTTTCGAAAATTTTAAAAAGATAAGATAGAGGATATGATTTATAAAAAATAAGTATTGTTCTGAGGGTTATCTGAAACTGGAGGTCGATCTCGGACAAGATCTTCCGTACTGGTCGGAGATAACGTGTCCGGCTGGCCGATGACTGCCGGAGCTGTTGTATCTGACTTGTTGGACTTGTCGCACTGCTGATCCTTGGCCACCGGAGGGTGGGGGGTACCTGCAAGAGACTCCGATGCTTAAGTTAGCACGGGTATTAAGCAGGTTTTTATGTAGAATCAGAGTATGAGTTATACTTGGGTGCTCCAGTGTATTTATAGTGGTTGCAGAGTGACCTTTCTAGATAAGATAAGTTAGTTATCTTATCTTATCTTTATCTTTGAGTTGAGGTCAGCTTATCTTCAAGGGAACAGCCCTTCTCTCTATTTGGGCCCTTTATTGGGCTCTCCTGTTGATTTGGCTGACCTCCTTGAGAAGAGGTCGGGTAGCCTGACCTGAAGAGGTCCGTCGTTTTGTCGCCAGTCATCCCAGGTCGGGTAGCTCGACCCAAGGTATGAACAGTGCCCCTGCTTGAGCTCGGTCTTTTTGCTGAGGTCGAGTCTTTGACTTCGGTCCTTCTCTGGTGAAGCCGAACTCAAGCATTTTGTCGATTCCTTTCTTTGTAGAGTCTTTTTGAATGTGGAACGTTTTCCTTTAAAAGCGCGCGCCTTTATATCGGCGCTTTGGAAATGTGCGAGGGTTTAATACCCTCATTAATTGACTTCAAATGCCCCGTTTCCCTTGGTTTTATTTTGAAATTTGCCATCGGAAACGGTTTCTCTTCTTCATTCCTCTTCGTAACTTCTCCCTTTACTCTCTCATTTTTTGTTTTAGAGTTTCACAGTTTCTTCCTGCGACGCCTGCTCTTCTACTGCTTTCTGTGGAAAAAGAGTGATTCTGGGTTTCTCCTTCTGTCTTCTTCCGGCGAATTTTTTTCGTTCGAAGGGTGGCTCTATCGCTTCTTGCTCTTTAGCTTTCTTTCGAGGTTTTCTTCTATTTTCCAGGTTCGATTTTTTCCTCCTCTGTCATTTTTATGCCTGTTTTGAGAAAGTTTTTATCTTATTTGGGAAAAGTTTGGATCTTTCTTCTTTTCGATGTGCCTGATCACTGTGCGTCTCGTAATTTCTTCGTCTTTTGCATGGTCTTTTTCGCTTTTCCTGTTGCTTGATTCCTTTAGGGCTTTTGCATGTTGTGAAATGCTTTTGATTTTGAAGCTTTGGAATGATAATTTTGTTTGATTCTGAAAAAAGGTTGCATCTTTGGTGATTTTTGCCTGGTATGTTTGCTGTTGTTTCTTGCTGATAGACTGTAGGAAGATGATTTTCTGTTTTGTTTGTGTTTTGTCTTTCTCCTATGAAAAATGCTTGCTGTTTTTGAGGACTTCTATTCTTGTTTGCGGGATGCCGGGACGTAAGTAGGTTTTTCTTGATACCTCGCTTTGTTACTGCCTCCAAAGGATGCCCCAGTAGTTTTAGTTTGGGTCTTGGGGCTTCCTTTTTCTGTGTATTCGCTCGCCGAGATGTTTTTGAGTAATCTGTTCTTCTTTTCTTTTGTAGGGTTTAGTTGGCCTCATGTCTTCCCGAAATAACGTTGTAGAGATGCCTTCCCGGGTTCCTGAGGGTATAGCCGATTGGGTGGACTCGATGGTTCTTATGTGTGTCTCTCTGGTTGATTCTGAATTTTGTGCATAGCTTAGACAGTTTCATAGTGTTTGTAGTAATTCCAGTGATGAGAAGAACTATGAGCTTGTCCCTCCCTCTTCTGATGAAAGAGTCTGCTTTTCTACTCGGGTTGTTGATGATCGCCCCTTCTTTTATGTTTATGATTTTTTCTTCGGTCCGCTGGGTATCACCCTTCCTTTTACTCCATTTGAAACCGATCTGTTATGGTCCTGTAATGTTGCCCCCTCTCAACTTCACCCCAATTCTTGGGGTTTCATAAAAATTTTCCAATTGTTGTGCAATGGTTTTGGTATTCCTGCTTCCCAATCTCTCTTTTTCTATCTGTTTGTCTTGACTAAGCCCGGTGTGGTAAAAAAGAAGTCAGCTTGGGTTTTCTTCCGTTCCACCCAGGGAAAGAAGGTCTTTTCCATGTTCGACGAGTCGTTCCGTGATTTTAAAAACTACTTTTTCAAAGTCCGAGATGTTGAAGGAGCTCGGCCATTTTTTCTGGATGAAAATGACGAACCTGCTTTTCCCTTGGAATGGAAAAAAGATGTGAGGGTCTCCAGATATGCGTGGGAAATGCTGGATGAGGCTGAACGAGCCTTCGTGACTGTCTTGGAAGATCACTGGGGTCATCCTCCCCATCTCGACACAAAGAAATTTCTAACCAATCCTTCTCTTCTTCAAACTGAACTGGGTATCTTGTGTTTATCTGTTTATGTTGCTTGTAGCTGTCTTTCCGACTTATCCAACTTGTAGCTTAACTTCTGTTTTGTTTGCAGAGGCAATGAAGAATAATGAAGTTATGAAAGCTTTTAAGAGGGCGCAGAGGGCGACTGCTGCCAGGAATATTGCGGCCAAGGCGGCTGGGGAGGGGTCCTCCCAAATGCGCGAGAAGCCATCAGTGCCGAGTTCTCCTGGGGTGAAGAAGGTGGTCCCTACACCCCGAGTCCATTTGGTGGATCCTCACCCCACTTCTGCCGCTCCATCTGTTGCTCCTCCCAATAAAAAACAAAAAACAGCCGAGCCCTTTGACCTCGATGCTCCTGATTTCAATGCCATTGAGTTTGTGGATCAGCAAATCGGTCCCTATGGCTCCCTCTCTACAGATGATGTGTCCATCCTCCATCACCTGGAATTTATGTCCCGAAATCACGTAAAGATGGCGTATATGGCGGCCGCCATATATCGGACTGCTCAGAATCTCCCTCTCCATGCCACTAAAGCATTTATGGAAGAGGCAAAACAAGAGTTTGATCGGATGAGGGAGTTGAAGGAGGAACTTGAGGTAAAGGTAGCCAAGCTGGAGAAGGACTTAGAGAACGAAAAGGCGAGTTCTCAATCACTGGCAGCTTCTTTGAGGTTGGCTGAGGACACAGCCATGATGCACAAGGATAGTTACGTTACATCCTATCGGGAGATGTTGCGTCTGAGGGGGGAGCTCGACAATGTCCAGGAAGATTATTCTGAGCTCCAAAGTCATCTTGTTGGCAGCGTGACTGCTGCTTACGAGAACTTAAAAGAGCAAGTTCGGGTTATTGCTCCCGAGGCCGATCTTACTCCCTTTAGCTTGGACAACATTGTTAGGGATGGCAAGATTGTCCCCGATGATGGGGATAATGGTGATGAGGTCAATCCCCTCCCTGTGTCTTCTGCCAAGGTATCCGCGCCTATTGTTCCTCCTGCCAAGGTCGACCCTCCCCCTTCTGATCCTGACTATCAGATTTTAAACCGGGATGATGGTACTGTGGATGCTGTCCGTCTCCAGGCTAGCCCTCCTTCTCCTCAGACTGATGCTGCTAAGAAGCCTTCTAACCTTTAGCTGATTTATGTTGGATATTTTTGTAGTTGGCCCGGCTTGTGGGCTTTAAAACTCTTTGGTTTATTTTGTTGACACTCTTGTTGCTTGTTTAGCAACATTATTTAAAAACACAACGAATAGCTTCTGGGCTTTTGGGTCTGACCCTGAGGCTTTTACGTTACATTTGCTTGCGCCTGTCTTAGCTTCTTTGAGGGCTTGTTGTCGATGTGTGGATCCGATTTAACAATCCATGCCCGACTTCTTTGTCTTTTTCCGAGTAGTCGACCGATGTCGATCTTTTTCAAGTATTTAAAGTAATCTTCCTTTTTGGACCTTGGTCAGGTCTCTTTTATAATCGATTTGTGGGAATCCGACTTCTTTATGTTGATCTCTTCTAAGTTACCTTGTAATCCTCTTTCTTGGACCTTTGTCAGGTCTCTTTTAGGGATTACTTTTATAAGTTTCCGTTGTAGGAGACCGACTTCTTTGTGTCGATCTCTTCTAAGTTACTTCGTAATCCTCTTTTTTGGACCTTGGTCAGGTCTCTTTCAGGGATTACTTTTATAACTTTTCGTTGTAGGAGACCGACTTCTTTGTGTCAATCTCTTCTAAGTTACTTTGTAATCCTCTTTCTTGGACCTTTGTCAGGTCTCTTTCAGGGATTACTTTTATAACTTTTCGTTGTAGGAGACTGACTTCTTTGTGTCGATCTCTTCTAAGTTACTTTGTAATCCTCTTTCTTGGACCTTTGTCAGGTCTCTTTCAGGGATTACTTTTATAACTTTTCGTTGTGGGAGACCGACTTCTTTGTGCTGATCTCTTCTAAGTTACTTCGTAATCCTCTTTCTTGGACCTTTGTTAGGTCTCTTTCAAGGATTACTTTTATAACTTTTCGTTGTAGGAGACCGACTTCGTTAGGTCGATCTCTCTCTAGGTTATTTTTGTAATCCTCTTTCTTGGACCTTTGTCAGGTCTCTTTCAGGGATTACTTTTATAACCCTTTTTATTTTGGGCTGACTTTGTTAGGTCGAGCCCTTCTAAGTTAAAGTAATCCTCTTTAATAGGGTTGGCCAGACCTCTTTCCAGGGTTTACTTATAACTTGGGTTGACTTGGTCCGACTTCTGGACATCGGCCAGTCTTTAAGTTATTATTTTAGCTATCCGTAAGATCTCGTCAGGTTCTTTTTTGGATTGCTTTCGATAACTTCTTACATTATTCTGTGTTCATTTTTGTCGATTTGTAGAAAGTGGTTGGCATCTTTAGATCGTCCTTTGGGTGAATCGCGCTTTCACCTTTATCGGACGGTTTGTCTTTATCGTGGTCGTGCAGTGAAATTGATTTTCACTTTCTGCCGACTTGTCGCTTTATAATCGGACGATGAATTCTTCAAATTAATGCGTCTTGAATTCTTGTAGAAATATCTAAATGAACTTTATTCAAAGTAAAAATGCAAATATATACATGTGGGAATTTTTTCATCCCTTCAAGTCGGATAGTGCCTGGGTCTCAACTTGGTGCCTCATTAAAAAACCTTTTCAGGAAAAAGAGTGCATCCAATAATGAGATCTGTTACCTTCCTAACTGTAGTACCTTCTTAGGTTGCAAGCGTTCCATGACCTGGGAAGCTCTCATCCGTTGAGTTCGGACAGTCTGTAATAGCCCTTCCCGAGTACTTCTACAACTCGGTAAGGTTCTTTCCAGTTTGCTGCCAACTTTCCTTCTCATGGTCAAGTTGTTCCGATATCGTTTCGGATTAAGATGAGATCATTCTCTACGAAACTTCTCGGCACTACCTTTTGATTATATTTGGAAGCCATCCATCGTTTTAGTGCTTCTTCTCTGGTCCGAGCTCTTTCTTGGATTTCAGGTAGTAGGTCGAGTTCTTCCCTCTGAATTTGGGAGTTGGCTTCTTCATTGTAGTGGACCGCTCTGGCTGACCCTTCCTCGATCTCTATTGGGATCATTGCCTCCACTCCATATGCTAGTCGAAATGGTGATTCATTCGTGGTGGAGTGTGGCGTTGTTCGATATGCCCATAGGACTTGTGGAAGTTCTTCGGCCCAAGCTCCCTTTGCATCTTGTAGTCTCTGTTTCAACCCAGCCAATATGACTTTGTTGGCGGCTTCGGCCTGTCCATTGGCTTGAGGGTGTTTGACGGAGGTGAATTGGTGCTTTATATTTAAGTCGGCTACTAGTCTCCTGAAGCCTGCGTCTGTGAATTGGGTGCCATTGTCCGTGGTGATGGAGTGTGGAACCCCAAACCTTGTGACAATGTTTCTATATAGGAATTTCCGGCTTCTTTGAGCGGTGGCGTTGGCTAGGGGCTCTGCCTCAATCCATTTTTTGAAATAGTCTACCCCTACTATGAGAAATTTAACTTGTCCTGACCCTTGGGGGAAGGGGCCAAGAAGGTCGAGCCCCCACCTTGCAAACGGCCAAGGGGAAGTTACACTGATGAGCTCTTCTGGTGGGGCGATGTGAAAGTTGGCATGTTTCTGACATGGTGGGCATGTCTTTACAAATTCAGTAGCTTCTTTCTGTAGAGTTGGCCAATAGAACCCCCGCCCGGAGCACTTTTTTGGCTAGAGCTCGTGCTCCGAGGTGATTGCCACAAATGCCGCCGTGTAGTTCTTCTAACACTTCCTTTGTGTGGGAGGTCGGTACGTATTTCAGTAATGGTACTGAGATCCCTCTTTTGTACAGGATGTTGTTTATAATGGTGTAGTACTGTGCCTCCCTTTTTATCCTTTTTGCCTCTTTTTCTTCTGTGGGGAGTGTTCCTGCTCTGAGGTAGTTAATTATGGGAGTCATCCATCCTTGGTCCTGGTTTGTTATGTCTAGTACTTTTTCCTCTTCCGAGATTGACGGGTTCTGTAATATTTCCTGGATGAGGCTTCTATTGTTGCCCCCTGGTTTAGTGCTGGCTAGTTTCGAGAGTGCGTCAGCTCGGGCATTTTGTTCTCGGGTTATGTGGTATATCTTATATTCCCCGATTTGTCTGAGCTGTTGCTTGGTCTTATCTAAATACCTTTTCATAGTGGGGTCTTTGGCTTGGTAGCTCCCTGTTATTTGTGATGTGACAACTTGTGAATCGCTGTAGATGTTGAGTTTTCGAGCTCCAACCTCTTTAGCCAGCTTCAAACCAGCTAGTAGTGCTTCGTATTCTGCTTGGTTATTCGAAGCCGGGAACCCGAACTTGAGGAAGAGCTCAACTTGGGTTCCCTGGTTGCTTTCTATTATCACTCCTGTGCTGCTTCCAGTTTTATTTGAAGAACCGTCCACATAGAGATTCCACTCTGTGAGGGTTTTCAGGGCATCTGTGAATTCTGCGATAAAATCGGCCAGATATTGTGACTTAATGGTTGTCCAAGCTTCATATTGGAGGTCGAACTCTGACAACTCGACTACCCATTGTAGAATTCTTCCTGCTAAATCTGTTTTCTGCAATATTCCTTTCAAGAGCTGGTTGGTGCGAACTTTGATAGTGTGGGCCTGGAAGTAAGGGCGGAGTCGTCTAGATGTTAGAATGAGAGTGTATGCAAAATTTTCTATTTTCTGGTAGTTCAGCTCGGATCCCTGTAGTGCTTTACTAATGAAGTAGACGGGTTGTTGTCCATCTTCGTCTTCTCTGACTAGTACTGACGCTACTGCCCGGCTTCCTACCGCGAGATATAATATGAGTGGTTCTCCTTTTTATGGTCGGTAGAGGATAGGTGGCTGTCCTAAGAACTTCTTAAAGTCTTGGAAGGCTTGCTCACATTCTGTTGTCCACTCGAACTGCTTTCCCTTTCTTAAAGTAGCGTAGAGGGGGAGAGATCTTATCGCGGCTCCTGCTAAGAATCGAGATAGGGCTGCCAATTTCCCGTTGAGTTGCTGCACTTCTTTGACACAGGTTGGGCTCTTCATGTTGAGTATGGCCTGACATTTGTCCGGATTTGCTTCAATTCCTCTTTGTGTGAGCATGAAACCTAAGAATTTGCTTGCTTCTACCGCGAAGGTGCATTTTGCTGGGTTGAGTCGCATATCATGCTTCCTTATGGTGTCGAATACTTGGGCCAGGTCGGACAATAATGTCTCTTCACTTTGTGTTTTTATTAACATGTCGTCGACGTAGACTTCCATGATCTTTCTGATGTGATCTGAGAAGACTTTATTCATTAGCCTCTGATAAGTAGCTCCCGCATTCTTGAGACCGAAAGGCATCACAATGTTGCAGTAGTTTGCTTTCGGTGTTAGGAACGAGGTCTTTTCTTGGTCTGGCGGATACATGGGGATCTGGTTGTACCCCGAGTATGCATCTATAAACGAGAGATATTTATATCCGGAAGAAGCGTCTACCAGAGCGTCGATATTTGGGAGTGGGTAAGGGTCCTTTGGACAAGCCTTGTTGAGATCGATGTAATTGGTGCACATTCGCCACTTTCCATTTGATTTTTTCACCAAGACAACGTTGGCTAGCCATAGTGGGTATTTGACTTCTCTTATGAATCTTGCTTCCAGTAGTGCCTGTACTTGTTCTTCCACAGCCTGGGATCGTTCTGGCCCAAGTTTTCTTCGTCTCTGCTGTACCGGTCGAGATCCTGGATAGACCGCCAACTTATGACACATCAGCTTAGGATCTATGCCTGGCATATCTGCGGCTTTCAATGCAAAGAGATCGACATTATCTCGCAGGAACTGTATTAGTAATTCCTTTGAGTCTCCTTTTAGGATTGTGCCGATATTGGTTATTTTTTCCGAGGTGTCCCCGATCTAAATCTTTTCTATCTCGCCCTCTGGCTAGGGACGAAGTTCTTCTCGTCGTAGAACTCCGCCCAGCTCGATTGTGTGGAACTCTTCTCCTTTGCCTCTGAGGTTTAGGCTTTCGTTGTAACAGCGGCGTGCCATTTTTTGATCTGTTTTTATCGTGGCTATCCCCTTTGGTGTTGGGAATTTCATACATAAGTGTGGGGTCGAAACTATCGCGCCGAGTTCGTTGAGTGTTGTCCGACCTATGAGAGCATTGTAAGCTGAACTTACGTCGACCATGATGTAATCTATTTTGAGGGTCCTGGATTGGTTCCCTCTTCCGAAGGTTGTGTGTAGTGGTATGTATCCTAGTGGTCGAGCCGGGGTGTCTCCTAGTCCAAACAGACTGTTTGGATATGCTTGAAGTTCTTTTTCCTCCAAACCGAGTTTATCAAAGGCTATTTTGAATAAAATGTCAGCAGAACTCCCTTGGTCTATTAAGGTGCGGTGTAGGTTGGCGTTTGCTAATATGATGGTGATGACCATGGGATCGTCGTGTCCTGCGATGACGCCGGATGCGTCCTCTTTAGTAAATGTTATTGCTGGGATGTTGAGTGCTTCCTCCTTTCCTTCGACATGATATACTTCTTTGAGATATCTTTTGCGAGAGGATTTGGAGATCCCACCTGCTGTGAATCCGCCATGTATCATATGGACATGTCTTTCTGGTGTCCTTGGCCACCGGAGGGTGGGGGGTACCTGCAAGAGACTCCGATGCTTAAGTTAGCACGGGTATTAAGCAAGTTTTTATGTAGAATCAGAGTATGAGTTATACCTGGGTGCTCCAGTGTATTTATAGTGGTTGTAGAGTGACCTTTCTAGATAAGATAAGTTAGTTATCTTATCTTATCTTTATCTTTGAGTTGAGGTCAGCTTATCTTCAAGGGAACAGCCCTTATCTCTATAGGCTTGGATGGCCTTTGAATTTGGGTCGTGTTCCTCTATTTGGGCCCTTTATTGGGCTCTCCTGTTGATTTGGCCGACCTCCTTGAGAAGAGGTCGGGTAGCCTGACCTGAAGAGGTCCGTCGCTTTGTCGCCAGTCATCCGAGGTCGGGTAGCTCGACCCAGGGTATGAACAAGTATGATATGAAAAGATGTGATTTAAAATTGAAAAGATATGAAAGATATTTGAAAAAGATAAATTTGGATTTTGAAAAAGATAATGTGGAGATTTAAAAAAGATATTGATGAGTTGAAAAGATTTTAGAAGGAAAAGAGATAGATTTGTTTTGGAAAATTTGAAAAAGAGTTGGATTGGATTGAAAAAGAATTTGTGTTTATGGATTAAGATACATTTGATATTTTTAAAGTAGGGTTTTTAGAAATTAGGGTTTTTAGAAATTAGGGTTTGTAACATGTTTATGCAAGAAATCATGAATTGAAACATGAAAATTAAAATTAAAATAAAAAATGTGAAATAAAAACGAATTTACCTCCTCCCCACCATCCTGGCGTTAAACGCCCAAATGCTGCATGTTTTGGGTGTTTAACGCCCAAATGCTGCTTCTCCTGGCTATTTCTTCTTTCTGGCGTTGAACGCCAGGAACTCCTTTGTCACTGAGCATTTTTTCTGAACGCCCAGGATGCTGTCAATCTGGCGTTAAACGCCCAGAAGCTGCTTCTTTCTGGCGTTTAACACCCAGATGGCTATCATTACTGGCGTTTTCTTGCCAGTGAGCTCTTTTTCTCTGTTTTGAGTGCTGAATCCTTCTGTAACCCTGTGAACCTATGCAATTGACTCTTTGCCTTATTAATAGTGAACTTTATATAAACAAATAAAATCAAGAATAGGGCAAAGCAACAGAAAAAGTTTTGCCAATGGCTGGGTTGCCTCCCAGCAAGCGCTTCTTTATTGTCTTTAGCTGGACCTTGTTGACCTTTTAATCTAGCTTCAGCCTTGAGCACTCTTGCTCAACATTGCCTTCATGATAGTGCTTGATTCTCTGTCCATTAACAATGAACTTCTTATCAGAATCAATGTCTTGAAGCTCCACATAACCATATGGCGATACACTTGTAATCATATATGGTCCCCTCCACCGGGATTTTAGTTTCCCGGGAAATAGCCTGAGCCTAGAGTTAAATAGCAGAACTTTTTGTCCTGGTTCAAAGATTCTAGATGACAGCTTTCTGTCATGCCACCTTTTTTATTTCTCTTTATAAAGCTTGGCATTTTCGAAAGCAGTGAATCTGAATTCCTCTAGCTCATTCAGCTGGAGTAATCTTTTTTCTCCAGCTAGTTTAGCATCAAAGTTCAGGAATCTGGTTGCCCAGTAGGCCTTATGTTCCAGTTCCACGGGCAGATAACAGGCCTTACCATACACAAGCTGGTATGGAGAGGTTCCTATAGGAGTCTTGAATGCTGTTCTGTAAGCCCACAGAGCATCATCCAGCCCTCTTGCCCAATCCTTTCTACGGGTACTGACAGTCCGTTCCAGGATTCTTTTTAGTTCTCTATTAGAGACTTCAGCTTGCCCATTTGTCTGTGGATGATATGGAGTGGCCACCTTGTGGCTAATCCCATACCGGACCATGACAGAGTAAAGCTGTTTGTTGCAGAAGTGAGTGCCCCCATCACTGATTAGTACTCTAGGGACACCAAACCTGCTGAAGATATGTTTCTGGAGGAACTTCAGCACTATTTTAGTATCATTAGTGGGTGTGGCAATGGCCTCTATCCATTTTGATACATAATCGACTGCCACCAGAATATAAGTGTTTGAGTATAATGGTGGGAAAGGCCCCATGAAGTCAATTCCCCATACATCAAATAACTCAATCTCCAAGATCCCTTGTTGAGGCATGGCGTAACCATGAGGCAGATTACCAGCTCTCTATCAACTTTCACAGTTACGTACAAACTCTCGGGAATCTCTATAGAGGGTAGGCCAGTAGAAGCTACATTAGAGGACCTTGGTGGCTGTTCGCTCACCTCCGAAATGGCCTCCATATTGTGATCCATGGCAATGCCATAAGATCCTCTGTGCTTCTTCTCTAGGCATACACCTACGGATTATTCCGTCTGCACATCTCTTAAAGAGATAGGGTTCATCCCACAAGTAGTACTTTGCATCAGTAATTAATTTTTTCTTTTGTTGCCTGCTGTACTCCTTGGGTATGAACCTTGCAGCTTTATAGTTTGCAATGTCTGCAAACCATGGTGTTTCCTGAATGGCAAACAAATGCTCATCCGGAAAGATTTCAGAGATCTCAATAGAGGGAAAGGATGCCCCTTCTACTGGCTCTATCCGGGACAGATGGTCAGCCACTTGGTTTTTTCTCTCTTTTCTGTCTCTTATTTCTATATCAAACTCTTGCAGAAGCAACACCCATCTTATGAGCCTGGGTTTTCAATCCTGCTTTGTGATTAGATATTTAAGAGCAGCATGCTTAGTGTACACAATCACTTTTGATCCTACTAGGTATGATCTAAACTTGTCAATGGCATAGACCACTGCAAGTAATTCCTTTTCTGTGGTTGTGTAATTTTTCTGGGCATCATTTAAAACACGGCTAGCATAATAAATGACATGCAGAAGCTTGTCATGCCTCTGCCCCAGTACTGCACCAATGGCGTGATCACTGGCATCACACATTAATTTGAATGGTAATGTCCAGTCTGGTGCAGAGATAACTGGTGCTGTGACCAGCTTAGCTTTCAGAGTTTCAAACGCCTGCAGGCACTCTGTGTCAAACACAAATGGCGTGTCAGCAGCTAGTAGGTTGCTTAGAGGTTTTGCAATTTTTGAAAAATTCTTTATAAACCTCCTATAGAATCCTGCATGCCCCAGAAAGATTCTGATTGCCTTAACATTGGCAGGTGGTGGTAATTTTTCAATTACCTCTATTTTAGCTTGATCCATGGTATGCGAAATTGTTACTCTGAGGTTGTAAAATTTGTTGTTCGTTCTCTCCCTGGCAATGGCGTCAATAACTGGTGCACAATACCATGGTCTGAACATAACTTCACAACTTCGCACAACAAACCAGCAAGTGCACTGGGTCGTCCAAGTAATAAAACCTTACGTGAGTAAGGGTCGATCCCACGGAGATTGTTGGTATGAAGCAACCTATGGTCACCTTGTAAATCTCAGTCAGGCGGATATCAAATGGTTATGGAGTTTTCAAATAATAATAATAATAAATAAATAGAAAATAAAGATAGAAATACTTATGTAAATCATTGGTGAGAATTTCAGATAAGCGTATAGAGATGCTTTCGTTCCTCTGAGTCTCTGCTTTCCAGCTATCTTCATCCAATCAGTCTTACTCCTTTCCATGGCAAGCTTTCTGTAAGGGCATCACCGTTGTCAATGGCTACATCCCATCCTCTTGTGAAAAAGGTCCAAATGCTCTGTCACGGCACGGCTAATCATCTGAGGTTCTCGATCATACTGGAATAGGATTCACCCTCCTTTTGCGTCTGTCACTACACCCAGCACTCGCGAGTTTGAAGATCGTCACAGCCATCCCTTCCCAGATTCTACTCGGAAAACCACAGACAAGGTTTAGACTTTCCGGATCTCAGGAATGGCCATCCATGGGTTCTAACTTATACCACGAAGATTCTAATATCTCGGACTCGGTCCTCTGTATTAGATATCTAAGAGATACTCATTCTAGCTTAGTTGCATGTAGAACGGAAGTGTTTGTCAGGCACGCGTTCATAAGTGAAAATGATGATGAGCGTCACATAATCATCACATTCATCATGTTTTTGGGTGCGAATGGATATCTTAGAACTGGAATAAGTTGAATTGAATAGAAAATAGTAGTACTTTGCATTAAATCATGAGGAACAGCAGAGCTCCACACTTTAATCTATGGAGTGCAGAAACTCTACCGTTTGAAAAATACATAAGTGAATATAGGGTAAGCATGGCCGAGTGGCCAGCCTCCCATGGAGGTCTAGAGATCTAAAAATGATCAGAAGATATAAATACAATAGTAAAAAGTCCTATTTATACTAAACTAGCTACTAGGGTTTACAGAAGTAAGTAATTGATGCATAAATCCACTTCCGGGGCCCACTTGGTGTGTGCTTGGGCTGAGCTTGAAGTTTACACGTGCAGAGGCTCTTTCTGGAGTTGAACATCATGTTGTGACGTGTTTCTGGCGTTCAACTCTGGTTCGTGACGTGTTTCTGGCGTTTAACTCCAGACTGCAGCGTAGAACTGGCGTTCAACGCCCTTTTGCATCCTCTAAACTCGGCCAAAGTATGGACTATTATATATTGCTGGAAAGCCCTGGATGTCTACTTTTTAACTCAATTGGAAGAGCGCCATTTTGAGTTCTGTAGCGCCAGAAAATTCACTTTGAGTGCAGGGAGGTCAGAATCCAACAACATCAGCAGTCCTTCTTCAACCTCTGAATCTGATTTTTGCTCAAGTCCCTCAATTTCCGCCAGAAAATATCTGAAATCACAGAAAAACACACAAACTCATAGTAAAGTCCAAAAATGTGAATTTAACATAAAAACTAATAAAAACATCCCTAAAAGTAACTAGATCCTACTAAAAACATACTAAAAATAATGCCAAAAAGCGTATAAATTATCCACTCATCACAACACCAAACTTAAATTATTGCTTGTCCCCAAGCAACTAAAAATCAAATAGGATAAAAAGAAGAGAATATACTCTAAATTGCAAAATATCAATGAAACATAGCTCCAATCAGATGAGCGGGACTTGTAGCTTTTTGCCTCTTGAATAGTTTTGGCATCTCACTTTATCCATTGAAGTTCAGAATGATTGGCATCTATAGGAACTTTGAGTTCAGATAGTGTTATTGATTCTCCTAGTTCAGTATGTTGATTCTTGAACACAGCTACTTTATGAGTCTTGGCCGTGGCCCTAAGCACTTTGTTTTCCAGTATTACCACCGGATACATAAATGCCACAAACACATAACTGGGTGAACCTTTTCAGATTGTGACTCAGCTTTGCTAAAGTCTCCAATTAGAGGTGTCCAGGGTTCTTAAGCACACTCTTCTTTTGATTTGGACCTTGACTTTAACCGCTCATTCTCAATTTTTCACTTGACACCTTCACGCCACAAGCACATGGTTAGGGACAGCTTGGTTTAGCCGCTTAGGCCAGGATTTTATTCCTTTAGGCCCTCCTATCCACTGATGCTCAAAACCTTGGGATCCTTTTTATTTACCCTTGCCTTTTGGTTTTAAGAGCTTTTGGCTTTTTCTGCTTGCTTTTGCTCTCTTTTTTTTTTTCTACAAGCTTTGTTCTTTGCTGCTTTTTCTTGCTTCAAGAATTATTTTTATGATTTTTCAGATTATCAAATAACATGTCTCCTTGTCATCATTCTTTCAAGAGCCAACATATTTAACATTCTTAAACAACAACTTCAAAAGACATATGCACTGTTCAGGCATTCATTCAGAAAACAAGAAGCATTGTCACCACATCAATATAATTAAACTAAGTTCAAGGATAAATTCGAAACTCATGTACTTCTTGTTCTTTTGAATTAAAATAGTTTTCATTTAAGAGAGGTGATGGATTCATAGGACATTCATAACTTTAAGACAAAGTTACTAAATACTAATGATCATGTAATAAGACACAAACATGGATAAGCACTTAACATAAAGAAAACAAAAAACAGAAAGTTTAAGAACAAGGAATGAGTCCACCTTAGTGATGGTGGCGTTTTCTCCTTGAGGAACCAATGATGTCCTTGAGATCTTCTATGTCTCTTCCTTGTCTCTGTTGCTTGATCCCTAGTGATTTTGGTGCTCCTATCCTTAGTTGCTCCCAATAATTGTGTGGGGGAAAATGTATCCCCTGAGGTATCTCAGGGATCTCTTGATTTGCAGTCAAATGTTCTACCACTGAGCTATAGATCCTTTACATGAATCTCTCCATCTCCCATGACTTGGAGGTGGAAGCTTTTGTCTTCCCTTTTCTCTTCTCTCTCTCTTTTTTTTTTTTTTTGAGGTTTCTCTGGCCTTGGGTGCCATCAATGGTTATGGAAAAGCAAAATAAGCAATGCTTTTACCACACCAAACTTAGAATATTGCTCGCCCTCGAGCAGGAGAAGAAAGAATAGATGAAGAAGAAGATGTGGAAGAAACTAGGATTATGAAGAGGGAAGGTGGGGATCTTGTGGGATCCACAGATCCTGAGATGATCCTGTGAAGTTCACAGATCTTGAGGTGTCAAGGATTTACATCCCTGCACTAATTAGGCATGTAAAATGCCTTTCCATGCAATTCTGGCGTTTAAACACCGAACTGATGCTTGTTCTGGGCGTTCAACGCCCAGATGCAGCATATTTCTGGCGTTAAACGCCAGCTTCATGCTTGTTTCTGGCGTTCAGCGCCAGCTCCATGCTCGGTTCTGGCGTTGAACGCCAGCCAGATGCTCCTTACTGGCGTTTGAACGCCAGTGAACTCCTCCAGAGTGTGCTGTTTTTAATGCTGTTTTTGATTTTTCTTCAATTTTTTTAGTTGTTTTTGTGACTCCACATGATCATGAACCTATGAAGACATATAACTAATAAAAAAATATAATTAAATAAAAATTGGGTTGCCTCCCAACAAGCGCTTCTTTAATGTCAATAGCTTGACAGTGGGCTCTCATGGAGCCTCACAGATGTTTAGAGCATTGTTGAGACTCCCCAACACCAAACTTAGAGTTTGGATATGGGAGTTCAACACCAAACTTAGAGTTTGGTTGTGGCCTCCCAACACCAAACTTAGAGTTTGACTGTGGGGGCTCTGGTTGACTTTGTTTTGAGAGAAGCTTACTGTGCCTCTTTTCCATGTTTAGAGAAGGATAACCTTGAGTTGTAGACACAAGGGAGTCCCCACTCAATTGAAGGACTAGTTCACCTCTGTTAACATCAATCACAGCTCTTGCTATGGCTAGGAAGGGTCTTCCAAGGATGATGGATTCATCCTCATCTTTCCCAGTATCTAGGATTATGAAATCAGCAGGGATGTAAAGGCCTTTAACCTTTACTAACATGTCCTCTACTTGTCCATAAGCTTGTTTTCTGGAATTGTCTGCCATCTCTAATGAGATTCTAGCAGCTTGCACCTCAAAGATTCCCAGTTTCTCCATTACAGAGAGTGGCATGAGGTTTATTCCTGACCCAAGGTCACATAGAGCCTTCTCAAAGGTCATGGTGCCTATGGTACAAGGTATTAGGAACTTTCCAGGATCCTGTTTCTTCTGAGGCAATCTCAGTTGATCCAATGCATTTAGTTCATTGGTGAACAGGGGAGGTTCATCTCCCCAAGTCTTATTACCAAATAAATTGGCATTCAGCTTCATGATTGCACCAAGGAACTTGGCAACTTGCTCTTCAGTAACATCCTCATTCTCTTCTAAAGAGGAATACTCATTAGAGCTCATGAAGGGCGTAAGGAGGTTTAATGAAATCTCTATGGTCTTTAGATGAGCCTCAGATTCCTTTGGTTCCTCAAAGGGAAACTCCTTATTGATCATTGGACATCCCAGGAGGTCTTCCTCCTTGGGATTCACGTCCTCCCCTTCCTCTTTGGATTTGGCCATGATGGTTATATCAATGGCTTTGCACTCTCCTTTTGGATTTTCTTCTGTATTGCTTGGGAGAGCACTAGGAGGAGTTTTAGTAATCTTCTTACTCAGCTGGCCCACTTGTGCCTCTAAATTTCTAATTGAGGACCTTGTTTCATTCATGAAACTTACAGTGGCCTTGGACATATCAGAGACTAAGTTTGCTAAATTAGAGGTATTTTGTTCAGAATTCTCTGTCTGTTGCTGAGTGGATGATGGAAAAGGCTTGCTATTGCTAAACCTGTTTCTTCCACCATTATTAAAGCCTTGTTGAGGCTTTTGTTGATCCTTCCATGAGAGATTTGGGTGATTTCTCCATGGGGGGTTATAGGTGTTTCCATATGGTTCACCCATGTAATTCACCTCTGCTATTGCAGGGTTCTCAGGATCATAAGCTTCTTCTTCAGAAGATGTCTCTTGAGTACTGTTGGATGCAGCTTGCATTCCATTCAGACTCTGAGAAATCATATTGACTTGCTGAGTCAATATTTTATTCTGAGCCAATATGGCATTAAGAGTATCAATTTCAAGAACTCCCTTCTTCTGAGGCGTCCCATTACTCACAGGATTCCTCTCAGAAGTGTACATGAACTGGTTATTAGCAACCATGTCAATGAGTTCTTGAGCTTCTGCAGGCGTTTTCTTTAGGTGAATGGATCCACCTGCAGAAGTATCCAATGACATCTTAGCTAATTCAGATAGACCATCATAGAATATATCCAGGATGGTCCATTCTGAAAGCATGTCAGAAGGACACTTTTTGGTCAGTTCCTTGTATCTCTCCCAAGCTTCATAGAGGGATTCACCTTCTTTCTGTCTGAAGGTTTGAACATCCACTCTAAGCTTACTCAGCTTTTAAGGAGGAAAGAACTTGGCTAAGAAAGCCTTGACCAGCTTATCCCAAGAGTTCAGGCTATCCTTAGGTTGAGAGTTCAACCACATTTTAGCTCTGTCTCTCACAGCAAAAGGGAAAAGCATGAGCCTGTAGACTTCAGGATCTACTCCATTAGTCTTAACAGTATCACATATCTGCAAGAATTCAGTTAAGAACTGAAAATGATCTTCAGATGGAAGTCCATAAAACTTGCAGTTTTGTTGCATCAGAGAAACTAATTGAGGTTTAAGCTCAAAGTTTTTTGCTCCAATGGTAGGAATTGAGATGCTTCTTCCATGTAAATTGGAATTAGGTGCAGTAAAGTCACCAAGCATCCTCCTTGCATTATTATTATTTTCGGCTGCCATCTCCTCTTCCTGTTCGAAAATTTCTGTAAGGTTATCTCTGGATTATTGTATTTTAACTTCTCTTAGTTTCCTCTTCAGAGTCCTTTCAGGTTCAGGGTCTGCTTCAACAAGAATGTTCTTGTCCTTGCTCCTGCTCATATGAAAAAGAGGGAACAAAAACATAATAATAATAGGGATCCTTTTTGCCCAGGTATAGAGGTTCCCTTGTGTGAGTAGAATAAGAAAAGAATGTAATATAAAGAAGGGAAGAAGAAAAACTCGAACACAGAGAGGGAGGTAGTGTTCGAATTTTTGGATGGGAGAGAAGTGTTAGTAGATGAATAAATAAATAGAAGGAGATGAGAGAGAAGGATTTTTGAAAATTATTTTTGAAAAATGGTTAGTGATTTTCAAAAATTAAAAGAAGAAATATTAAAATTAAAATTTGAAACAATTAGTTAATTAAAAAGAATTTTTGAAAAAGAGGGAAAAGATTTTCGAAAATTAGAGGGAGAGAGTTAGTTAGGTAGTTTTGAAAAAGATAAGAAACAAACAAAAAGTTAGTTAGTTAGTTGAAACAAATTTGAAAATCAATTTTGAAAAGATAAGAAGATAAGAAGTTAGAAAGATATTTTAAAATCAAATTTTTGAAAAAGATATGTTTTAAAAAGATATGATTAAAAAGATATGATTTTGAAAAAGATAAGATAAAAAGATATTTTTTTGAAAAGATATGATTGAAATTAGTTTTGAAAAAGATTTGATTTTTAAAATCACAATTAATGATTTGATTCACAAGAAATCACAAGATATGATTCTAGAACTTAAAGTTTGAATCTTTCTTAACAAGTAAGTAACAAACATGAAATTTTTGAATCAAAACATTAATTGTTGAAGATATTTTCGAAAATTATGAGACAAAATTAAGAAAAAGATTTTTGAAAAATATATATTTTTTTAAAAATTTTCGAAAATGACTAAGAAAAATGAAAAAGATATGATTTTTGAAAAAGATTTTGAAAAAGATAAGATTTTTAAATTGAAAATTTGATTTGACTCATAAAAACAACTAAATTTTAAAATTTTTTGAAAAAGTCAATCCAAATTTTCGAAATTTATGAGTGAAAAAGGGGAAGATATTTTTTTGATTTTTGAATTTTTAATGATGAGTGAGAAAAACATGAAATTGATGCAATGCATGAAAGTTATGGATCAAAACAATGAATGCATGCAAGAATGCTATGAATGTCAAGATGAACACCAAGAACACTTTGAAGATCATGATGAACATCAAGAACATATTTTTAAAAAATTTTCAATGCAAAGAAAACATACAAGACACCAAACTTAGAAATCTTTCATGTTCAGACACTATGAATGCAAAAATGCACATGAAAAACAAGAAAAGACACAAAACAAGAAAATATGAAGATCAAACAAGAAGACTGGCTAGGAACAACTTGAAGATCATGAAGAACACTATGAATGCATGAATGCATGAATTTTTGAAAAATGTAGAGAATTTTTAGAAAAAATGCAATTGACACCAAACTTGAAATTGACTCAAGACTCAAACAAGAAACACAAAATATTTTTGATTTTTATGATTTTATGATTTTTTTTTGGATTTTTTGAAAATTAATGTGAAAAAGAAAAATAAGGATTCCAAAATTTTTAATATGAATTCCAGGAATCTTGTACTCTTAGTCTAAAGCTCCAATATGAGGGTTAGACATGGCTTAATAGCCAGTCAAGCTTTAGCATGTAAATCAGGTGGATCAGGAACAGCAGTAGGTGGATTAGCAACAACTAGCTTGCTCTTGATAATGTTGGGTTAGAAGCCCCAGTCCAAATGAATTTAGACATGGCTTTACAGCCAGTCAGGCTTCAACATGCTTCATGAAACACTAGAATTCATTCTTAAAAAATTTTAGAATAATTTTCGAAAACAGATGAGAAATTTTTTGAAAGATTTTTGAAATTTTTTTTTGAAAATAAAACAAAAAGAAAATTACCTAATCTGAGCAACAAGATGAACCGTCAGTTGTCCAAACTCGAACAATCTCCGACAACGGCGCCAAAAACTTGGTATGCGAAATTGTTACTCTGAGGTTGTAAAATTTGTTGTTCATTCTCTCCCTGGCAATGGCGCCAATAACTGGTGCACAATACCATGGTCTGAACATAACTTCACAACTTCGCACAACTAACCAGCAAGTGCACTGGGTCGTCCAAGTAATAAAACCTTACGTGAGTAAGGGTCGATCCCACGAAGATTGTTGGTATGAAGCAAGCTATGGTCACCTTGTAAATCTCAGTCAGGCGGATATCAAATGGTTATGGAGTTTTCGAATAATAATAATAAATAAATAGAAAATAAAGATAGAAATACTTATGTAAATCATTGGTGAGAATTTCAGATAAGCGTACAGAGATGCTTTCGTTCCTCTGAGTCTCTGCTTTCCAGCTGTCTTCATCTAATCAGCCTTACTCCTTTCTATGGCAAGCTTTCTGTAAGGGCATCACCGTTGTCAATGGCTACATCCCATCCTCTTGTGAAAAAGGTCAAAATGCTCTGTCACGGCATGGCTAATCATCTGAGGTTCTCGATCATACTGGAATAGGATTCACCCTCCTTTTGCGTCTATCACTACGCCCAGCACTCGCGAGTTTGAAGATCGTCACAGCCATCCCTTCCTAGATCCTACTCGGAATACCACAGACAAGTTTTAGACTTTCTGGATCTCAGGAATGGCCATCCATGGGTTCTAACTTATACCACAAAGATTCTAATATCTCAGACTCGGTCCTCTGTATTAGATATCTAAGAGATACTCATTCTAGCTTGGTTGCATGAAGAACGGAAGTGTTTGTCAGGCACGCGTTCATAAGTGAGAATGATGATGAGCGTCATATAATCATCACATTCATCATGTTCTTGTGTGCGAATTGATATCTTAGAAATGGAATAAGTTGAATTGAATAGAAAATAGTAGTACTTTGCATTAAATCATGAGGAACAGCAGAGCTCCACACCTTAATCTATGGAGTGCAGAAACTCTACCATTTGAAAAATACATAAGTGAATATAGGGTAAGCATGGCCGAGTGGCCAGCCTCCCATGGAGGTCTAGAGATCTAAAAATGATCAGAAGATATAAATACAATAGTAAAAAGTCTTATTTATACTAAACTAGCTACTAGGGTTTACAGAAGTAAGTAATTGATGCATAAATCCACTTCCGGGGCCCACTTGGTGTGTGCTTGGGCTGAGCTTGAAGTTTACACGTGCAGAGGCTCTTTGTGGAGTTGAACGTCAGGTTGTAACGTGTTTCTGGCGTTCAACTCTGGTTCGTGACGTGTTTCTGGCGTTTAACTCCAGACTGCAGCGTAGAACTGGCGTTCAACGCCCTTTTGCATCATCTAAACTCGGCCAAAGTATGAACTATTATATATTTATGGAAAGCCCTGGATGTCTTCTTTCCAACGCAATTGGAAGCGTGCCATTTTGAGTTCTGTAGCTCCAGTAAATTTACTTTGAGTGCAGGGAGGTCAGAATCCAACAGCATCAACAATCCTTCTTCAACCTCTGAATCTGATATTTGCTCAAGTCCCTCAATTTCAGCCAAAAAATACCCGAAATCACAGAAAAACACACAAACTCATAGTAAAGTCCAGAAATGTGAATTTAACATAAAAACTAATAAAAACATCCCTAAAAGTAACTAGATCCTACTAAAAACATACTAAAAACAATGCCAAAAAGCGTATAAATTATCCGCTCATCAATCCACCTCTATTCCTTTGTTCGAAATCTTATGCCCAAGGACAATCCCTTCAGTCACCATAAAGTGATATTTTTCCCAGTTTAAAACCAGGTTGGTCTCTTGGCATCTTTTCAGAATAAGTGCTAAATGGTCAAGGCAGGAGCTGAATGAGTCTCCATATACTGAGAAGTCATCCATGAAGACTTCCAGAAATTTTTCCACCATATCAGAGAAAATAGAGAGCATGCATCTATGAAAGGTTGCAGGCGCATTACACAGCCCAAATGGCATCCTTCTGTAAGCAAACACTCCAGATGGACATGTGAATACTGTTTTCTCTTGATCCTGGGGATCTACTGCAATTTGGTTGTAGCCTGAATAGCCATCCAAAAAGCAGTAGTAATCATGACCTGCTAGCCTTTCTAGCATCTGATCTATGAATGGTAAAGGAAAATGATCCTTTCTGGTGGCAGTATTGAGCCTTCTTAGTCAATACACATGTGCCACCCTGTAATTGTTCTTGTAGGAACCAGTTCATTTTTTCATTATGAATCACTGTCATGCCTCCCTTTTTTGGGACGACTTGGACAGGGCTGACCCAGGGGCTATCAGAAATAGGATAAATAATCCCAGCTTCCAGTAATTTAGTGACCTCTTTCTGCACCACTTCCTTCATGGCTGGATTCAGCCGCCTCTGTGGTTGAATCACTGGCTTAGCATCATCCTCCAATAGGATCTTGTGCATGCATCTAGCTGGGCTTATGCCCTTAAGGTCACCTATGGACCACCCAAGAGCTGTCTTGTGTGTCCTTAGCACCTGAATTAGTGCTTCCTCTTCCTGTGGATTTAAAGCAGAGCTTATGATCACTGGAAAAGTGTCACCTTCTCCCAGAAATGCATGTTTCAGGGATGGTGGTAATGGTTTGAGCTCGGGTTTAGGAGGTTTTTCCTCTTCCTGAGGAAGTTTCAGAGGCTCTTTAAATTCCTCTAAATCCTCCTGATTAGGCTGAACATCTTTAAAGATGTCTTCCAGCTCTAATTTGAGACTCTCTGCCATGTTGATCTCCTCTACCAAAGAGTCAATAAGATCAACTTTCATGCAGTCTTTTGGTGTGTCTGGATGCTGCATGGCTTTGACAGCATTCAACTTAAACTCATCCTCATTGACTCTCAGGGTTACTTTCCCCTTTTGGACATCAATGAGTGTTCGTCCAGTTGCTAGGAAAGGTCTTCCTAGAATGAGAGTAGCACTCTTGTGCTCCTCCATTTCAAGCACTATAAAGTCAGTGGGAAAGGCAAATGGCCCAAGCCTGACAATCATGTCTTCAATCACGCCTGATGGGTATTTAATGGAGCCATCAGCAAGTTGGAGACATATCCAGGTTGGTTTAACTTCTTCAGTTAAACCAAGCTTTCTGTGGTGGATGCAGGTATTAGGTTGATGCTTGCCCCCAAGATCACATAAAGCTGTCTTAGTGCAATTACCTTCTAATATGCATGGTATCAGAAAGCTCCCAGGGTCTTTAAGCTTTTCAGGAAAGCTTTTCAGAATGACTGCACTGCATTCTTCAGTGAGGAGAACTCTTTCAGTTTCTCTCCAATCCTTCTTATGACTCAAGATCTCTTTCATGAATTTGGCAAAAGAAGGTATTTGCTCAAGTGCCTCTGCAAACGGAATCTTTATTTCAAGAGTCCTGAGATAATCTGCAAAGCGAGCAAATTGCTTATCCTGCTCCTCTTGGCGGAGTTTTTGAGGATAAGGTATCTTGGCTTTATATTCCTCAACCTTAGTTGCTGCAGGTTTATTTCCTACAGAGGTGGTTTGAAAAGCCTTTTTAGAGGGGTTGTTATCAGCACTTGTGTATGTCTGATCCCTCGCTGGCATTTGAATGCCAGAGTTAGAAGCTGGAGTGACGTTGGACGCTAACTCCTCACCTGTTCCTGGCGTCTGAACGCCAGAACTGTGCTTCTTTTGGGCATTCAACGCCAATTCCTTGCTTGTTTCTGGTGTTGAACGCCAAGACTGATCATGGTTCAATGCCAGCTTTCCACCCAATTTTTGGCGTTTGATTGCCAGAATTATTCCTCTCCGGGCTCTTACTGTCCTCAGATGGATTTTGGGTAGTTTGCTCATTTCTTGGCTTCCTGCCACCTTGAGGTGGGGCATCTAATGTTTTCCCACTTCTCAATTGAACTGCTTGGCACTCTTCTGTTATTTGTTTTGACAGCTGCTGCTTTGTTTGCTTTAATTGTACTTCCATATTTATATTAGCCATTCTTGTCTCTTGTAGTCTCTCCTTGAATTCGGCTAACTGTTTTGTTAGAAAATCCAATTGCTGATTGAATTCAGTAGCTTGTTCTGCAGGACTCAGTTCAGCAGTCACGGTTCTAGCCTCTTCTTTCATGGAAGGTTCACTGCTTAGGTACAGATGCTGATTTCTAGCAACTATATCAATGAGCTCTTGAGCTTCTTCAATTGTCTTTCTTATGTGGATAAATCCACCAGCTGAGTAATCTAGAGAAATCTAAGCTCTTTCTGTAAGCCCATAATAGAAGATGTCTAGCTGAACCCACTCTGAAAATATTTTAGAGGGGCATTTTCTTAGCATCTCTCAGTATCTCTCCCAGGCATCATAAAGAGATTCATTATCTCCTTGTTTAAAGCCTTGGATGTCCAGCCTTAGCTGTGTCATCCATTTGGGAGGGAAGTATTGATTCAGGAATTTTTCTGATAGCTGCTTCCATGTCTTTATGCTAGCTTTAGGTTGGTTATTTAACCACCTCTTAGCTTGATCTTTTACAGCAAATGGAAACAGTAATAGTCTGTAGACATCCTGATCTATTTCCTTATCATGTACTGTGTCAGCAATCTATAAAAACTGTGCTAGAAACTCTGTAGGTTCTTCCTGAGGAAGACCAAAATACTGGCAACTTTGCTGCACTATGATAATGAGCTGAGGATTCAACTCAAAGCTACTGACTCCAATGGAGGGTATATAGATACTGCTCCCATATGAAGCAGTAGTGGGGTTGGCATATGACCCCAGAGTCCTTCTGGACTATTCATTTCCACTTAGATCCATGATGGAGAAAGGGAGATGATGTAAAATAGAGAAAAAAATATTTTTATTTATTTATTTATTTATTTCAAAAATAAAATAAATTAAAATAAAATAAATAAAAATGGGTGAAGATTTTCGAAAAATGAAGAGAGAGAAAGAAGAAAAATGGTTAGGAAGTTTTGAAAAAGATATGATTTGAAAAAGATATGATTTTTAAAATTGATGACTAATTTAATGCAAATTTTTCGAGAATTATGAGTGGAATGAAGAAAAGATATTTTTTTTATTTTTGAATTTTATGATGAAAGAGAAAAACACATAAAAGACACACAACTTAAAATTTTTGGATCTAATGCTCCTTGTTTTCGAAAATTTTGGAGGGAAAACACCAAAGAACACCAAACTTAAAAATTTTAAGATCAAAACACAAGGAAGACTCAAGAACACTGCGAAGAATCACAAGAACAACAAGAACATGAAGGTAGAACACCAAACTTAAAATTTTTAGAAAACCAAAATAAAATTTTCGAAAACTAAAGAAAAATCAACAAGAAAATACCAAACTTAAAGTTTGGCACAAGATTTAAGAGAAAAATTATTTTTGAAAAAAAAAAGAATTTTAAAAGTCGATACCCAATTACCAAGAACATAGACCAACGCTCTAGCCAATTGGGCAGTAAATGTAACACTTGTTTTGAAGAAGTATTTTTAATGACTAAAAATTAATTTTTTTGAAAACTAATGTTTTGAGAAAGCACAAGTAAAACAAGAAAAGAAACAGAACAAGAAAAACCAAAGATCAAACAAGAAAAATAAACAAGAACAACTTGAAGATCAAGGAAGAATAAAGACCACAAATTCGAAAATTTAAAAGAAAAAGATAAGAATGCAGTTGACACCAAACTTAAAACATGACACTAAACTCACGAAAAAAAATTTAAAAATTAATAAAGAAAAATAATATTTTTGAAGAAAAAATTTTTTTTTTTGAAAATAAATTAAAGGACTCAGATTTAATGACTCTATAGCAACAAAATAAATTATTCCTAATCTAAGCAACAAAATAAACCTTTAGTTGTTCAAACTCGAACAATCCCGGGCAACGGCGCCAAAAACTTGGTGCACGAAAATTACTTTACACTATGTAATTCCGCACAACTAACCAGCAAGTGCACTGGGTCGTCCAAGTAATACCTTACGTGAGTAAGGGTTGATCCCACGGAGATTGTTGGCTTGAAGCAAGCTTTGGTTATCTTGTTATTCTTAGTCAGGATATCAATTATAATTTTCAGTTTGAATTGTAACAAGTGAAAGGGCATAAAATAAATACTTATTATGCAGTAATGGAGAATATGTTGGGGTTTTGGAGATGCTTTGTCTTCTGAATTTCAGCTTTTATCTTGTATTCCTCTTCCCTCATGCATGAAAAAGTGCAAAATTCCTTCCATGGCAAGCTGTATGTAGGGTGTCACCGTTGTCAATGGCTACTTCCCATCTCCTCAGTGAAAATGGTCTAAATGCTCTGTCACAGCACGGCTAATCATCTGGAGGTTCTCGATCATACTGGAATAGGATTTACTATCCTTTTTGTGTCTGTCACTATGCCCAGCACTCACGAGTTTGAAGCTCGTCACAGCCATCCAATCCCAGAATCCTACTCAGAATACCACAGACAAGGTTTAGACTTTCCGGATTCTCATGAATGCCGCCATCAATCTAGCTTATACCACAGAGATTCTGATTAAGGAATTTGAGAGATACTCATTCAATCTGATGTAGAACGGAGGTGGTTGTCAGGCACACATTCATGGATTGAGGAAGGTGATGAGTGTCACGGATCATCACCTTCTCTATAATTAAGCGTGAATGAATATCTTAGATAGGAACACGCATGTTTAAATGGAAAACAGAAATAGTTGCATTAATTCATCGAAACACAGCAGAGCTCCTTACCCCCAACAATGGAGTTTAGAGACTCATGCCATCAGAGATTACAAAGTTCAGATCTAAAATGTCATCAGATACAAAATAAATCTCTAAAAGTTGTTTAAATACTAAACTAGTAACCTAGGTTTACAAAAAATGAGTAAACTATGATAGATAGTGCAGAAATCCACTTCTGGGGCCCACTTGGTGTGTGCTGGGGCTGAGACTTAAGCTTCTCACGTGCCTGGGCTGTTTTGGGTGTTCAACGCCAGGTTGTAACCTGTTTCTGGCGTTGAACTCCAACTTGTAACCTGTTTCTGGCGCTGGACGCCAGACTTTAACATGGAACTGGCGTTGAACGCCAATTTACGTCGTCTATCCTTGAGACAATTATGGACTATTATATATTTCTGGAAAGCCCTGGATGTCTACTTTCCAACGCAATTGGAAGTGCACCGATTGGACTCGTGTAGCTCCAGAAAATCCATTCTGAGTGCAGAGAGGTCAGAATCCAACAGCATCAGCAGTCCTTTTTCAGCCTGAATCAGATTTTTGCTCAGCTCCCTCAATTTCAGCCAGAAAATACTTGAAATTACAGAAAAACACACAAACTCATAGTAAAGTCCAGAAATATGAATTTTTCCAAGAAACTAATGAAAATATACCAAAAACTAACCAAATCATACTAAAAACTATATGAAATTAACCCCCAAAAGCGTATAAAATATCCGCTCATCACTCCCCCTCGATGGAAGTCGGAAAACAAACTCTCTCATCAGAATCAGGAGCAACAAGCTCATAATCTCCCTCCCGGGCACTATTACCACAAATCCTATGACGCTTCCTCAGCTCTATGTAAAATTCAGCATCCACAACAGAAACACACAGCAAGACAAGGGAGTCCAGCCAATCGGACATCCCCTCAGGAACTCGGGAGGACATCTCTACAATGTTATTGCGAGAAGACATGAGGCCAACTAACCCTACAATAAGAAAAGAAGATGGGGTTACCAAAAACATCTCGGACAAGGGATAAAACGACTCGATTAATACGATACAGGTAAAGAAACAGCAAAGGAAAACCCCAAGACTCAAACTAAAGTCCTGGGGCATTCCTTGGAGGCAGTAACAAAGCAAGGTTTCTAGGAAAATCTATAGCTCCCACCCAAGCATTTCTCAAAACAAGAAAAAGAAAAAGTCATCAGAGTCTACCATCAAAAGCATTCCTAAAAATCAAGTGCGCCAAGAAGAAACTATCAAAGATGCGAACTTTCTCAGAATCAGGCAAAGTAACCTTCAAATAAAGCAAGAAACAGATGCAGATTTTCTAGATAAACGGTGTCAAATAGAAAACAACCAGAAGCAACAAAAAAAACCCTAGACAGCCTCAACGAAAATGCCAAGAGAATGCATAGCAGAAAGTCAAGAAGAACGCATTACAGCGACAAGCAAATACAAGACCACAAAAGGATTCAAACTTTTCAAAACATGCAAAATCGAAGCTCTACCAAAAACTGAAGACGAAGCTATAAAAGAAGCAAGAAAACTAGAACCAACCTAGAAAAAGCGGCAAGCTTCAAAGAAAGATTGAAGATGGAAGAAGAAATCTGGAAATCACCCTCTCAAAAGAGAAAACCCGAACAAAAGCAATGTCGCAGGGAGAAACGGGAAACTGCAAAACCCCGGACGAAACAGAAAGCAAGAAAGAAAAGGGAAGTTACGGTAACAAGGGAAGAGAAACCATTTTTTGGGTATAAAGATTCAAAATAAAAACCAAGGGAAACAGAGCATTAAAAGCTAATTAATGAAGGTATTTAAAACCTCACACGTTCCCAAGAAATGAGCGCTAATACAAAAGCGCGCGCTTTCAGAGGAAGACGTTCTACATTCGAAATTCTACAAAAAAAAGGAATCGACTAAGTGCTTGAGTTCGGCTTCGCTAGAGAAGAACCGAAGTCAAAGACTCGACCTCAAAAAAGAAGACCGAGCTCAAACAGGGGCACTGTTCATACCCTGGGTCGAGCTGATCGACCCGGGATGATCGACGACAAAGCGACCGACCTCTTTAGGACTGACTAGCCGACCTCTTTTTAAAGAGCTCGGCCAAATCGACAGGAGAGCCCAGTAAAGGGCCCAAATAGAGGAGCACGACCCAAATCCAAAGGTAATCCAAGCCTATAGAGATAAAGGCGGTTCCCTTAAAGATAAGCTGATTTCACTCAAGATAAAGATAAGATAAGATAAGATAACTAACTTATCTTATCAGAAAGGTCAGCCCACACTACTATAAATACACTGGAGCACCCAGGTATAACTCATACTCTGATTCTACGTAAAACCTGTTTAATACCCATGCTAACTTAAGCATCGGAGTCTCTTGCAGGTACCCCCCACCCTCCGGTGACCAAAGATCAGCAGTGCAGCCAGTCCAACAAGTCAGACGCGGCGACTCCGGCCGCCATCAACAAGTCGGATGCAACAGCTCCGACCAGCAAATAAGATCTCCTCCGAGATCGACCTACAGTTTCAGGTAACCCTCAGAACAACAGCCCAATTGATTCATGTTTGAAAGCAATTAGTAAATTGGTGAGTGCATAAATGGCCACTTTATTGTGTGCACATGAATTGGAAGAGGAAGAGTGTGAAAGAATTAAATTTATTCCACTCATAATGTACATAATAAAGTCTAATCATGTGACCAAATTACTATATGCAATGAATCTAAGTTTGGTATCCCAAAAGACATCCATTAATTGCCTTTTAATTAGAGGAATATGAAGCAATTTTTTGTGATTATTGATGGGGTTTCGAATTGTATTTTCAGGAAAAAGGTGGGGCCCATATGACATTGATAGCTCATTAAGTCAAGGAGTCAAAGTGTACTTACACTTTGGAACTCAAACACCTGAAGAAAGCTGAAGGGATAGGGGTTGGCGCCTCTTTCCACGCTAGGCGCCACTCCCAAGTGGGAAAACATTCAATTCTTTTCACTTCCCACCTTTCAGATCCCTCTTCTCACCCCTATAAAACCCACTCACCTTTCCATATTTTTCCACACTACAACCTTTACTACTCACAACCGAAACCCCGCTACACTTCTTGCTTTCTCTTTCTCTTTCCCTCTTTATTCTTATTCTCTTGATTGGGACAATCAAGTCTTAAGTTTGGTGTTGGAGCAGACCTTTGCTCTGCTCTCTTTCTTTGCTTCTTTCTTTAACTCTTCATTACCCTTCAAATCCTCTCTTCTCACCTCAATGGCACTGATGAGCGGATATTTTATACGCTTTTTGGGGATAATTTCATATAGTTTAGAGTATGTTTTAGTTAGTTTTTAGTCTATTTCTAGTAGTTTTTAGGAAAAATTCATATTTCTGGACTTTACTATGAGTTGTGTGTTTTTCTGTAATTTCAGGTATTTTTCTGGCTGAAATTGAAGGAGCTGAGCAAAGATCTGATTCAGGCTGAAAAAGGACTGCTGATGCTGTTGGATTCTGACCTCCCTACACTCAAAGTGGATTTTCTGGAGCTACAGAACTTGAAATGGCATGCTTCCAATTGCGTTAGAAAGTAGACATCCAGGGCTTTCCAGCAATATATAATAGTCCATACTTTGCACAATTATAGACGACGTAAACTGGCGTTCAACGCCAGTTCTCTGCCCAATTCTGGCGTCCAGCGCCAGAAAAGGATAAAAAACTGGAGTTGAACGCCCAAACTGGCATAAAAACTGGCGTTCAACTCCACAAATGGCCTCTGCACGAAATCTCAGCCCCAGCACACACCAAGTGGGCCCCAGCACACCAAGTGGGCCCCAGAAGTGGATCTCTGCATCATCCATCATAGTCCACTCATATTTTGTAACCCTAGGCTACTAGTTCAGTATTTAAACAACTTTTAGAGACTTATTTTGTATCTCATGACATTTCAGATCTAAACTTTGTATTCTCTGACGGCATGAGTCTCTAAACCCCATTGTTGGGGGTGAGGAGCTCTGCTGTGTCTCGATGAATTAATGCAAGTATTTCTGTTTTCCATTCAAACACGCTTGTTCCTATCTAAGATGTTCATTCGCGCTTAACTGTGATGAAGGTGATGATCCGTGACATTCATCACCTTCCTCAAACCATGAACGCGTGCCTGACAACCACCTCCGTTCCATATCCGATTGAATGAGTATCTCTTAGATTCCTTAATCAGAATCTCTGTGGTATAAGCTAGAACTGATGGCGGCATTCATGAGAATCCGGAAAGTCTAAACCTTGTCTGTGGTATTCCGAGTAGGATTCAAGGATTGAATGACTGTGACGAGCTTCAAACTCCTGAAGGCTGGGCGTTAGTGACAAACGCAAAAGGATAGTAAATCCTATTCCAACCGGATCGAGAACCAACCGGTGATTAGCCGTGCTGTGACAGAGCGCGTGAGCGTAGTTTTCACTGGAAGGATGGACGGTAGCCATTGACAACGGTGATCCACCAACACACAGCTTGCCATAGGAGGACGTGCGTGCGTGAACAGGAAGATAGAGGAAAGCAGAGATTCAGAAGACAAAGCATCTCCAAAACTCCAACACATTCTCCATTACTGCACAACAAGTAACTTTTAATTTAAGCTCTACTGGTTATTCACAATTCAACTGATAAACATAATTGACTTCCTGACTAAGATTTACAAGATAACCATAGATTGCTTCAAACCAACAATCTCTGTGGGATTCGACCCTTACTCACGTAAGGTATTACTTGGACGACCCAGTGCACTTGCTGGTCATATGTGCGAAATTGTAAGAGAGTCACAATTCGTGCACCAAGTTTTTGGCGCCGTTGCCGGGGATTGTTCGTGTTTGAACAACTGACGGATTATTTTGTTGCTTAGATTAGGAAAAATTTTTCTTTTTTGGTTTAGAGTCTTTTATTATTTATCCCTTGCTAAAATACTTTAAACTTATAGCTCAGTTATTTAGAACGTGGTGTTTATGTTCATGATAATTGGCTATCATATTTTTTAAAACCTTTTTCAAAAATAATTTTTCTGTTAAATCCTGTGCCAAACTTTAAGTTTGGTGTTTTCAAAAATAATCTTTCTTAAAATTTCTTTTTAAGGTCCCATAACTCATTTGGCTAGAGCGTTAATCTGTGTTCTTGGTAATTGGGTTAGAATCTTTTATACTCTTTTCAAAACCTTCTTTTTCAAAAGTATTTTTTTTTCTATTAAATCTTGTGCCAAACTTTAAGTTTGGTGTTTTCTTGTTGATTTCCCTTTGATTTTCGAAAATTTTGGTTTGGTTTTCTAAAAATTTTAATTTTGGTGTTCTTCCTTCATGTTCTTGTGTTCTTGTGACTCTTCAAAGTGTTCTTGAGTTTTCCTTGTGTCTTGATCTTAAAATTTTTAAGTTTGGTGTTCCTTGGTGTTTTCCCTCCAAATTTTTCGAAAACAAGGAGCATTAGATCTAAAAATTTTAAATCTTGTACTATCTTATTGTTTTTCTCTCTCCTCACTAAATTCAAAAAAAAATATCTTTTCAAAATATCTCTTCTAACTTCCTAACTTCTTATCTTTTCAAAATTTGTTGCAACTAACTAACTAACTTCTTGTTTGTTTCTTAACTTTTTCAAAACTACTTAACTAACTCTCTCTCTCTCTAATTTTTGAAAATATCCTCCCTCTTTTTCAAAAATTTCTGTTTTTTTTAACTAATTAATTTTAATTTTTTTTTACGAAAAAAAATTCAAAATTCAAATTCTTTTTAGTTATTTTATTTTATTTAAGTATTTACTTCTTATAAAATAAAATAAATAAAAAGATAAATCAGTCCAAGTTATATCCATAGATCCATCATGGACATAAGTGGAAATGAACAGTCCAGGAGGACTCTGGGGTCATATTCTAACCCCTCTACTGCTTCATATGGGAGTAGCATATGCATACCCTCCATTGGAGTTAGTAGCTTTGAGTTGAATCCTCAGCTCATTATCATGGTGCAGCAAAGTTGCCAGTATTCCGGTCTTCCACAGGAAGAACCTACAGAGTTTCTGGCACAATTTTTACAAATTGCTGACACAGTACATGATAAGGAAATAGATCAGGATGTCTACAGACTGTTACTGTTTCCATTTGCTGTAAAAGATCAAGCTAAGAGGTGGTTAAATAACCAACCTAACGCCAGCATAAGGACATGGAAACAGCTGACAGAAAAATTCCTGAATCAATATTTCCCTCCAAAAAGGATGACACAGCTAAGGCTGGACATCCAAGGCTTTAAACAAGGAGATAATGAATCTCTTTATGATGCCTGGGAGAGATACAGAGAGATGCTACGAAAATGCCCCTCTGAAATGTTTTCAGAGTGGGTTCAGTTAGACATCTTCTACTATGGGCTTGCAGAAGGAGCTCAGATGTCTTTAGATTACTCAGCTGGTGGATCTATCCATATGAGAAAGACAATTGAAGAGGCTCAAGAGCTCATTGATACAGTTTCCAGGAATCAGCATCTGTATCTAAGCAGCAACCCTTCCATGAATGAAGAGGTTAAAACAGTAACTGCTGAATTCAGTACTGTAAAACAAGCTGCTGAATTCAATCAGCAATTAGATTTTCTAACAAAGCAGCTAGCTGAATTCAAAGACAGGTTACAGGAGACAAGGATAGCAAATATACATATGGAAGAACAGTTTAAGCAAACAAAGCAGCAGCTATCAAAGCAAATAGCAGAAGAATGCCAAGCAGTTCAATTAAGAAGTGGGAAAACATTAAATACCCCACCTCAAGGCATCAAAAATTCAAGAAATGAGCGACCCACCAAAGATTCCCCTGAGGACAGTAAGAGCCCAGGGAAAAATAATTCTGGCACTAAAACGCCAGAAAATGGGTGGAAGGCTGGCGCTGAACGCCCAGACCATGCTCAAAACTGGCGTTCAGCGCCAGAAACAAGGCAGGATTGGGCAAGAAATGGGCAAGAATCTGGCGTTGAACGCCCAAATGGGGCAGAGTCCAGCGTTGAACGCCCAACATGGGCACATTTCTGGCGTTCAGGCGCCAGGAACAGACAGTGAGCTGGCGTCTAACGTCACTCCAGCTTCTGACTCTGGCACTCAATTGCCAGTGAGGGATCAGACACACACAAGTGCTGATAACAACCCCTCTAAAAAGGCTTCTTTAACCACTAAGGTTGAGGAATATAAAGCCAAGATACCTTATCCTCAAAAACTCCGGAAAGAGGAGCAGGATAAGCAATTTGCTCGCTTTGCAGATTATCTAAGGACTCTTGAAATAAAGATTCCATTTGCAGAGGCACTTGAGCAAATACCTTCTTATGCCAAGTTCATGAAAGAGATCTTGAGTCATAAAAAGGAGTGGAGAGAAACAGAAAGAGTTCTCCTCACTGAAGAATGCAGTGCAGTCATTCTGAAAAGCTTTCTTGAAAAGCTTAAAGACCCTGGGAGTTTTCTGATACCATGCATATTAGAAGGTGATTGCACCAAGACAGCTTTATGCGATCTTGGGGCAAGCATCAACCTGATACCTGCATCCACCATCAGGAAGCTTGGCTTAACTGAAGAAGTTAAACCAACCCGGGTATGTCTCCAACTTGCTGATGGTTCCACTAAATACCCATCAGGCGTGATTGAGGACATGATTGTCAGAGTTGGGCCATTCGCCTTTCCCACTGACTTTGTTGTGCTGGAAATGGAGGAGCACAAGAGTGCTACTCTCATTCTAGGAAGACCCTTTCTAGCAACTGGACGATCCCTCATTGACGTCCAACAGGGGGAAATAACCCTGAGAGTCAACGATGACGAGTTCAAGTTGAACGCTGTCAAAGCCATGCAGCATCCAGACACATCAACAGACTGCATGAAAGTTGACCTTATTGACTCTTTGGTAGAAGAGATCAACATGGCTGAGAGTCTCGAATCAGAGTTGGAAGACATCTTTAAAGATGTTCAGCCTGATTTGGAGGATTCAGGGGACATGAAAGAGCCTCTGAACTTTCTTCTGAAAGAGGAAAAACCTCCTAAACCAGAGCTCAAGCCACTGCCACCATCCTTGAAATATGCATTTCTAGGAGAAGGTGACACCTTTCCAGTGATCATAAGCTCTGCTTTAAATTCACAGGAAGAGGAAGCACTTATTCAAGTGCTAAGGACACACAAGACAGCTCTTGGGTGGTCCATAGGTGACCTTAAGGGCATAAGTCCAGCTAGATGCATGCACAAAATCCTGTTGGAGGATAATGCCAAACCAGTGGTTCAACCACAGAGGCGGCTAAATCCAGCCATGAAGGAGTGGTGCAGAAAGAGGTCACCAAATTACTAGAGGCTGGGATTATTTATCCCATTTCTGATAGCCCCTGGGTGAGCCCTGTTCAAGTCGTCCCAAAAAAGGGAGGCATGACAGTGATTCATAATGAAAAAAATGAACTGGTTCCTACAAGAACAGTTACAGGGTGGCGCATGTGTATTGACTACAGAAGGCTCAATACGGCCACCAGAAAGGATCATTTTCCTTTACCATTCATAGACCAGATGCTAGAGAGACTAGCAGGTCATGATTATTACTGCTTTTTGGATGGCTACTCAGGCTATAACCAGATTGCAGTAGATCCCCAGGATCAAGAGAAAACAGCATTCACATGTCTATCCGGAGTGTTTGCTTACAGAAGGATGCCCTTTGGGCTATGCAATGCACCTGCAACCTTCCAGAGATGCATGCTCTCTATTTTCTCTGATATGGTGGAAAAATTTCTGGAAGTCTTCATGGATGACTTCTCAGTATATGGAGACTCATTCAGCTCCTGTCTTGATCACCTGAAACTTGTTCTGAAAAGATGCCAAGAAACCAACCTAGTTTTAAACTGGGAAAAGTGTCACTTCATGGTGACTAAAGGAATTCTTCTTGGACATAAAATCTCAAACAAGGGAATAGAGGTGGATCAAGCAAAAATAGAGGTAATTGAAAAATTACCACCACCTGCCAATGTTAAGGCAATCAGAAGCTTTCTGGGGCATGTAGGATTCTATAGGAGGTTTATAAAGGATTTTTCAAAAATCGCAAAACCTCTAAGCAATCTGCTAGCTGCTGACATGCCATTTGTGTTTGACACAGCATGCCTGCAGGCGTTTGAAACGCTGAAAGCTAAGCTGGTCACAGCACCAGTCATTTCTGCACCAGACTGGACATTGCCATTTGAGTTAATGTGTGATGCCAGTGATCATGCCATTGGTGCAGTATTGGGACAGAGGCATGACAAGCTTCTGCATGTCATTTATTATGCCAGTCGCGTTTTAAATGATGCCCAGAAAAATTACACAACCACAGAAAAGGAATTACTTGCAGTGGTTTACGCCATTGACAAGTTCAGATCCTACTTAGTAGGATCAAAGGTGATTGTGTACACTGACCATGCTGCTCTTAAGTATCTACTCACAAAGCAGGATTCAAAACCCAAGCTCATCAGATGGGTATTGCTTCTGCAAGAGTTTGATATAGAAATAAGAGACAGAAAAGGGACAGAGAACCAAGTAGCTGATCATCTGTCCCGGATAGAGCCAGTGGAAGGGACGTCCCTCCCCTTCCTTGAGATCTCTGAGACATTCCCTGATGAGCATCTATTTGCCATTCAGGAAGCACCATGGTTTGCCGATATTGCAAACTATAAAGCTGCGAGGTTCATACCCAAGGAGTACAATAGAATACAAAAAAAGAAACTAATTACTGATGCAAAGTACTACTTGTGGGATGAGCCCTATCTCTTTAAGAGATGTGCAGACGGAATTATCCGTAGGTGTGTCCCCAGAGAGGAAGCACAGAGAATCTTATGGCATTGCCATGGATCTCAATATGGAGGCCATTTCGGAGGTGAGCGAACAGCCACCAAAGTTCTCCAATGTGGCTTCTATTGGCCTACACTCTATAAAGATTCCCGAGAGTTTGTACGTAATTGTGACAGTTGCCAAAGAGCTGGTAACTTGCCTCATGGTTACGCCATGCCTCAACAAGGGATCTTCGAAATAGAGTTGTTTGATGTATGGGGAATTGACTTTATGGGACCTTTCCCACCATCATACTCAAACACTTATATTCTAGTGGCAGTTGACTATGTATCAAAATGGGTTGAGGCTATTGCCACACCCAACAATGATACTAAAACAGTGCTGAAGTTCCTCCAGAAACATATCTTTAGCAGGTTTGGTGTCCCTAGAGTGTTAATCAGTGATGGGGGCACTCACTTCTGCAATAAACAGCTTTACTCTGCCATGGTTCGGTATGGAATTCGCCACAAAGTGGCCACACCATATCATCCACAAACCAATGGGCAAGCTGAAGTCTCTAACAGAGAATTAAAGAGAATCCTGGAACGGACAGTAAATACCCGTAGAAAAGATTGGGCAAGGAGCTTGGATGATGCTCTGTGGGCTTACAGAACAGCATTCAAGACCCCTATAGGGACCTCTCCATACCAACTCGTGTATGGTAAGGCATGCCACCTGCCCGTGGAACTGGAACATAAGGCCTACTGGGCAACCATATTCCTAAACTTTGATGCCAAATTAGCAGGAGAAAAATGATTGCTCCAGCTAAATGAGCTAGAGGAATTCAGATTCACAGCTTTCGAAAATGCCAAGCTTTATAAAGAAAAATAAAAAAAATGGCATGACAAAAAGCTGTCATCTAGAATCTTTGAACCAGGACAGAAGGTCCTGTTGTTTAACTCTAGACTCAGGCTATTCCCCGGGAAACTGAAATCCCGGTGGAGGGGATCATACGTGATTACAAGTGTGTCACCATATGGTTATGTGGAGCTTCAAGATATTGATTCTGATAAGAAGTTCATTGTCAATGGACAGAGAATCAAGCATTATCTTGAAGGCAACATTGAGCAAGAATGCTCAAGGCTGTAGCTAGATTAAAAGCTCAGCAAGGTCCAGCTAAAGACAATAAAGAAGCGCTTGTTGGGAGGCAACCCAGCCATGGGGCAACAATCCTCTAAGCATTTTGCCCTATTTTTATTTTTATTTGTTTATATAAAGTTCACTGACACTAAGGTAAAGAATCATTTGTATAAGTTTACAGGGTTACAGAAGGAATCTACACACAAAACAGAGACAGGGAGCTTACTGGCAAGAAAACGCCAGTGAAGGCCATTTTGGGCGTTCAGCGCCCAAAATGGGCATCCAGTGGGCGCTGAACGCCAGTAAGGATAGCTATCTGGCGTTCAACGCCAGAAAAGGGCAACAACTGGGCGTTGAATGCCCAGGAGAGCAGCATTTGGGCGTTGAACGCCCAAAACAGGCAGTGTTTGGGCGTTCAAACGCCAGGATGGTGGGGAGGAGCTCTCCTTCTACCCATCTCCTTCTTTTTCTTTTGCTTGAGGACAAGCAAAGCTCTAAGTTTGGTGTGCTTATCCGTGATCACTAAGATCGTGATCACTAAGATCATGGCCCCTAAAGGAAAACAACCCACTCCAAGAGGAGCAAGGGCGTGATTTAAAGGAACTGAAGCGCCAGAAATTCTCTCTTGAAGGACCAAGCACCTCACAGACTAGAGGAACATCCACTTCCTAAACCTCAAGGTTGTTGAGTTCTAATCTTAGCCTTAACTCTGTGATAACTGTTCTTATTTTAATTTTACCTTAGGAGTCATATAGTAGTAATTAGTATCTATTTTGATTTTATCTCCAATTAAGCTATAGTTTATTTTTCTCATCATCAGCAAACATGAATAAAGTAGTAGATCTTTTGAATAAGAGGCAATAAAATTTCGAGTTTTAATGAGAGAAATTCTAATTAGTTAAATGTGGTGGCAATGCTTTCTGTCTTCTGAATGAATGCTTGAACAGTGCATATGTCTTTTGAATTTGTTGTTTAAGACTGTTAAATATGTTGGCTCTTGAAAGAATGATGAACATGAGACATGTTATTGATGATCTGAAAAATCATAAAAATGATTCTTGAAGCAAGAAAAAGCAGCAAAGAACAAAGCTTGCAGAAAAAAAAAAGAGAAAAAAAGAGAGAAAAAGCAAGCAGAAAAAGCCAATAACCCTTAAAACCAAAAGGCAAGGGCAATTAAAAGGGATCCCAAGGCTTTGAGCATCAGTGGATAGGAGGGCCTAAAGGAATAAAATCCTGGTCTAAGCGGCTAAACCAAGCTGTCCCTAACCATGTGCTTGTGGCGTGAAGGTGTCAAGTGAAAACTTGAGACTGAGCGGTTAAAGTCAAGGTCCAAAGCAAAAAGAAGAGTGTGCTTAAGAACTCTGGACACCTCTAATTGGGGACTTTAGCAAAGCTGAGTCACAATCTGAAAAGGTTCACCCAATTATGTGTCTGTGGCATTTATGTATCCGGTGGTAATATTGGAAAACAAAGTGCTTAGGGCCACGGCCAAGACTCATAAAGAAGCTGTGTTCAAGAATCATCACACTGAACTAAGAGAATCAATAACATAATCTGAATTCTAAGTTCCTATAGATGCCAATCACTCTGAGCTTCAATGGATAAAGTGAGATGCCAAAACTGTTCAGAAGCAAAAAGCTACTAGTCCCGCTCATCTAAGTAGAATCTGAGCTTCATTCAAAAACTATGAGATATTATTGCCTCTCAACCTATTAGTCTTCTATTTTATTTGTCTAGTTGCTTGAGGACAAGCAACAGTTTAAGTTTGGTGTTGTGATGAGCGGATATTTTATACGCTTTTTGGGGATAATTTCATATAGTTTAGAGTATGTTTTAGTTAGTTTTTAGTCTATTTCTAGTAGTTTTTAGGAAAAATTCATATTTCTGGACTTTACTATGAGTTGTGTGTTTTTCTGTAATTTCAGGTATTTTTCTGGCTGAAATTGAAGGAGCTGAGCAAAGATCTGATTCAGGCTGAAAAAGGACTGCTGATGCTGTTGGATTCTGACCTCCCTGCACTCAAAGTGGATTTTCTGGAGCTACAGAACTCGACATGGCATGCTTCTAATTGCGTTGGAAAGTCGACATCCAGGGCTTTCCAGCAATATATAATAGTCCATACTTTGCACAAGGATAGACGACGTAAACTGGCGTTCAACGCCAGTTCTCTGCCCAATTCTGGCGTCCAGCGCCAGAAAAGGATCAAAAACTGGAGTTGAACGCCCAAACTGGCATAAAAACTGGCGTTCAACTCCACAAATGGCCTCTGCACGAAATCTCAGCCCCAGCACACACCAAGTGGGCCCCAGCACACCAAGTGGGCCCCAGAAGTGGATCTCTACATCATCCATCATAGTCCACTCATATTTTGTAACCCTAGGCTACTAGTTCAGTATTTAAACAACTTTTAGAGACTTATTTTGTATCTCATGACATTTCAGATCTAAACTTTGTATTCTCTGACGGCATGAGTCTCTAAACCCCATTGTTGGGGGTGAGGAGCTCTGCTGTGTCTCGATGAATTAATGCAAGTATTTCTGTTTTCCATTCAAACACGCTTGTTCCTATCTAAGATGTTCATTCGCGCTTAACTGTGATGAAGGTGATGATCCGTGACATTCATCACCTTCCTCAAACCATGAACGCGTGCCTAACAACCACCTCCGTTCCATATCCGATTGAATGAGTATCTCTTAGATTCCTTAATCAGAATCTCCGTGGTATAAGCTAGAACTGATGGCGGCATTCATGAGAATCTGGAAAGTCTAAACCTTGTCTGTGGTATTCCGAGTAGGATTCAAGGATTGAATGACTGTGACGAGCTTTAAACTCCTGAAGGCTGGGCGTTAGTGACAGACGCAAAAGGATAGTAAATCCTATTCCAACCGGATCGAGAACCAACTGGTGATTAGCCGTGCTGTGACAGAGCGCGTGAGCGTAGTTTTCACTAGAAGGATGGACGGTAGCCATTGACAACGGTGATCCACCAACACACAGCTTGCCATAGGAGGATGTGCGTGCTTGAACAGGAAGACAGAGGAAAGCAGAGATTCAGAAGACAAAGCATCTCCAAAACTCCAACACATTCTCCATTACTGCACAACAAGTAACTTTTAATTTAAGCTCTACTGGTTATTCACAATTCAACTGATAAACATTATTGACTTCCTGACTAAGATTTACAAGATAACCATAGATTGCTTCAAACCAACAATCTCTGTGGGATTCGACCCTTACTCACGTAAGGTATTACTTGGATGACCCAGTGCACTTGCTGGTCATATGTGCGAAATTGTAAGAGAGTCACAATTCGTGCACCAGGCACCACCAAAAGCCTTCTCATCAAAGAAAAGAAAGACCAAGGAAACTGGCTCTGGATCATCAAGCTTCAATGAGTACAAGTTCCTCTCACTCTTCCAACAAAACCAATTTTATGGGTGGGTGAGTGAGAGGCAAATCATTTTCGAAGTTGGTTTCTGATGAGCGGATAATTTATACGCTTTTTGGCATTGTTTTTAGTATGTTTTTAGTAGGATCTAGTTACTTTTAGGGATGTTTTCATTAGTTTTTATGTTAAATTCACATTTCTGGACTTTACTATGAGTTTGTGTGTTTTTCTGTGATTTCAGGTATTTTCTGGCTGAAATTGAGGGACTTGAGCAAAAATCAGATTCAGAGGTTGAAGAAGGACTGCTGATGCTGTTGGATTCTGACCTCCCTGCACTCAAAGTGGATTTTCTGGAGCTACAGAACTCGAAATGGCGCGCTTTTAATTGCGTTGGAAAGTAGACATCCAGGGCTTTCCAGAAATATATAATAGTCCATACTTTAGCCAAGAATAGACGACGCAAACTGGCGTTCAACGCCAGCTTTCTGCCCAAATCTGGCGTCCAGCGCCAGAAAAGGAGCCAAAACCAGAGTAGAACGCCCAAACTGGCACAAAAGCTGGCGTTCAACTCCAAGAAGGACCTCTACACGTGCAACACTCAAGCTCAGCCCAAACACACACCAAGTTGGCCCCGGAAGTGGATTTATGCATCAATTACTTACTTCTGTAAACCCTAGTAGCTAGTTTATTATAAATAGGACCTTTCACTATTGTATTAGACGTCTTTTTGACCATCTTTGAACGCATAGTTCTTAGACCATGGGGGCTGGCCTCACGGCCATGCCTGGACCTTTCATTTATGTATTTTCAACGGTAGAGTTTCTACACTCCATAGATTAAGGTGTGGAGCTCTGCTGTTCCTCAAAGATTAATGCAAAGTACTACTGTTTTCTATTCAATTCATCTTATTTCGCTTCTAAGATATTCATTTGTACTTCAATCTGAATGTGATGAACATGACAATCATCATCATTCCCTATGAACGCGTGCCTGACAACCACTTCCGTTCTACCTTCGACTGAATGAGTATCTCTTAGATCTCTTAATCAGAATCTTCGTGGTATAAGCTAGAATGATGGCGGCATTCAAGAGAATCCAGAAAGTCTAAACCTTGTCTGTGGTATTCCGAGTAGGATTCAATGATTGAATGACTGTGACGAGCTTCAAACTCGCGAGTGCTGGGCGTTAGTGACAGACGCAAAAGGAGGGTGAATCCTATTCCAGCATGATCGAGAACCGACAGATGATTAGCCGTGCTGTGACAGAGCATGTGAGCATATTTTTCACTGAGAGGAGGGGATGTAGCCACTGACAACGGTGATGCCCTTGCATAAAGCCAGCCATGGAAAGGAGTAAGACTGATTGAATGAAGATAGCAGGAAAGCAGAGGTTCAGAGGAATGAAAAGCATCTCCATTCGCTTATCTGAAATTCCTACCAATGATTTACATAAGTACCTCTATCCCTATTCTATTATTTATTATTCGAAAACATCATTATCAATTTATATCTGCCTAACTGAGATTTGCAAGGTGACCATAGCTTGCTTCATACCAACAATCTCCGTGGGATTCGACCCTTACTCACGTAAGGTATTACTTGGACGACCCAGTGCACTTGCTGGTTAGTTACACGGAGTTGTGAACCATGGTCTTGGCATCATGTTTTTGGCGCCATTTCCAGGGAAAGAAAGAGCAATGAATTTTACATAATTAAAGTATAATCACGATTCCGCGTACCAAGTTTTTGGCGCCGTTGTCGGGGATTGTTTGAGTTTTCGGCAAGCTTTTGGTCCGGTAACATCAGTGCCAAGTTTGGATCCGGCAACAACACCAAGTTTTTGGCGCCGTTGCCAGGGATTGTTTGATTATGGACAACTGACGGTTCATCCTGTTGCTCAGATTAGGTAATTTTCTTTTTGTTTTCTTTTCAAAAAAATTTTTCAAAAATATTTCAAAATTTTCTCCTTTGTTTTCGAAAAAAAATTAATATAAAAATGTTTTCAAAAATTTTATTCAAAATTTTTAAGAACGAATTCTAGTGTTTCATGAAGCATGTGAAGCCTGGCTGGCTGCAAAGCCATGTCTAAATTCTTTTGGACTGAGGCCTCCAAACCATCAGCATAGAGGCAAGTTACATATTTGATAAGTAATGAGCAGTATATTCTGATATCTTTCTGAAGCTTGGCTGGCCATTGGCCATGTCTAGTGTTTTGGACCAGAGCTTTCATTAAAAGCTTGGCTGGCTAGTGAGCCATGTCTAATTCCTGGACTGAAGCTTTAGACTAAGAATGCAAGATTCCTGGAATTCATGTTAAAAATTTTGGAATCCTTATTTTTTTTCTTTTTCATATAATTTTCGAAAAAAAAAACCCAAAATAAATTAGAAAATCATAAAAATCAAAAATATTTTTGTGTTTCTTGTTTGAGTATTGAGTCATGTTATAAGTTTGGTGTCAATTGCATGTGCATCCTACATTTTTCGAAAATTCTCATGCATTCATAGTGTTCTTCATGATCTTCAAGTTGTTCTTGGTAAGTCTTCTTGTTTGATCTTGATGATTTTTTTGTTTTGTGTCTTTTATTGTTTTTCATATGCATTCTTGAATTCTTAGTGTCTAAGCATTAAAGAATTCTAAGTTTGGTGTCTTGCATGTTTTCTTTGCATTAAAAGTTTTTCAAAATTGTGTCTATGATGTTCATCTTGGCATTCAAAGTGTTCTTGGTGTTCATCTTGACATTCATAGCATTCTTGCATGCATTTATTGTTTTGATCCAAAAATTTTCATGCATTGCATCATTTTCATGTTTTTCATAAAAATTTCAAAAATAAAAAAAAATATATTTCCCTTTTTCTCCTCATCAAATTCAAAAATTTGAATTGACTTTTTCAAAATTTTTAAAATCTAGTTGTTTCTTATGAGTCAAATCAAATTTTCAATTTGAAAATCTTATCTTTTTCAAAATCTTTTTCAAAAATCAAATCTTTTTCATTTTTCTTAGTTATTTTCGAAAATTTCAAAAATATTTTTCAAAAATCTTTTTCTTAATTTTACATCATATTTTCGAAAATAACATCATCAATTAATGTTTTGATTCAAAAATTTCAAGTTTGTTACTTACTTGTTAAGAAAGATTCAAACTTTAAGTTCTAGAATCATATCTTGTGATTTCTTATGAATCAAGTCATTAATTGTGATTTTAAAAATCAAACCTTTTTTTCAAAAAACTAATTTCTATCATATCTTTTCAAAAATATCTTCTCATCTTATCTTTTTCAAAATATCTTTTCTAACTTCCTAACTTCTTATCTTTTTAAAATTTGTTTCAACTAACTAACTAACTTTTTGTTTGTTTCTTAACTTTTTCAAAACTACCTAACTAACTCTCTCTCTCTAATTTTCGAAAATATCTCCCCCCTTTTTCAAAAATTTCTTTTTAATTAACTAATTATTTTTATTTTTGATTTTAAAAAATTTTCAAAAAATACTAACATTTTTCAAAAACCATTTTTGAAAATCACTAACTCTTTTTCAAAAATATTTTTCGAAAATTCTCCCTCTCCCATCTTATTCTATTTATTTATTCATTTACTAACATCTCATCTCACATCTCAACCCTCCTCACAGTTGTGTTTCTTCCATTACATTACATTCTTCATCTCCCCCTCTTTTCTTCCACTCACAAAGGGATCCCTATACTGTGGTATAAAGGGTCTCTATTATTATTATTTTTTCTGTGCCCTCTTCTTTGTCATATGAGCAGGAGCAAGGACAAGAACATTCTTGTTGAGGCAGATCCAGAACCTGAAAGGACTCTGAAGAGAAAATTAAGAGAAGCTAAATTACAACAATCCAGAGATAACCTTTCAGAAATTTTCGAACAAGAAGAGGAGATGGCAGCCGAAAATAATAATAATGTAAGGAAGATGCTTGGTGACTTTACTGCACCTAATTCCAATTTACATGGAAGAAACATCTCCATTCCTGCCATTGGAGCAAACAACTTTGAGCTGAAACCTCAATTAGTTTCTCTGATGCAGCAAAACTGCAAGTCTCCTGGACTTCCATCTGAAGATCCTTTTCAGTTCTTAACTGAATTCTTGCAGATATGTGATACTGTTAAGACTAATAGAGTAGATCCTGAAGTCTACAGGCTCATGCTTTTCCCCTTTGCTGTAAGAGACAGAGCTAGATTATAGTTGGATTCTCAACCCAAAGACAGCCTGAACTCTTGGGATAAGCTGGTCACGGCTTTCTTAGCCAAGTACTTTCCTCCTCAAAAGCTGAGCAAGCTTAGAGCTAATGTTCAAACCTTCAGACAGAAAGAAGGTGAATCCCTCTATGAAGCTTGGGAAAGATACAAACAGTTGACCAAAAAGTGTCCTTCCGACATGCTTTCAGAATGGACCATCCTGGATATATTCTATGATGGTTTATCTGAGCTATCAAAGATGTCACTGGACACTTCTGCAGGTGGATCCATTCACCTAAAGAAAACGCCTGCAGAAGCTCAAGAACTCATTGACATTGTTGCTAATAACCAGTTCATGTACACTTCTGAAAGGAATCCTGTGAGTAATGGGACGCCTATGAAGAAGGGAGTTCTTGAAGTTGATACTCTGAATGCCATATAGGCTCAGAATAAAATATTGACTCAGCAAGTCAATATGATCTCTCAGAGTCTGCATGGAATGCAAGCTGCATCCAACAGTACTCAAGAGGCTTCTCATGAAGAAGAAGCTTATGATCCTGAAAACCCTGCAATAGCAGAGGTGAATTACTTAGGTGAACCTTATGGAAACACCTATAACTCATCATGGAGAAATCATCCAAATTTCTCATGGAAGGATCAAAAGCCTCAACAAGGCTTTAATAATGGTGGAAGAAACAGGTTTAGCAACAGCAAGCCTTTTCCATCATCCACTCAGCAACAGACAGAGAACTCTGAACAAAATACTTCTAATCTGACAAACTTAGTCTCTGATCTGTCTAAGGCCACTGTAAGTTTCATGAATGAAACAAGATCTTCCATTCGAAATTTGGAAGCACAAGTGGGCCAGCTGAGTAAAAGAATCACTGAAATCCCTCCCAGTACTCTCCCAAGCAATACAGAAGAGAACCCAGAAGGAGAGTGCAAGGCCATTGACATAAGCACCATGGCCGAACCTACAAGGGGAGTGGAGGACGTGAATCCCAAGGAGGAAGACCTCCTGGGACGTCCAGTGATCAATAAGGAGCTTCCCTCTGAGTAACAAAAGGACTCTGAGGCTCATCTAGAGACCATAGAGATTCCATTGAACCTCCTTATGTCCTTCACGAGCTCTGATGAGTATTCCTCTTCTGAAGAGAATGAGGATGTTACTGAAGAGCAAACTGCCAAGTTTCTTGGTGCAATCATGAAGCTGAATGCCAAATTATTTGGCATTGATACTTGGGAAGTTGAACCTCCCTTGTTCATCAATGAACTAAGTGATCTGGATCAACTGACATTGCCTCAGAAGAGACAGGATCCTGGAAAGTTCATAATACTCTGCACCATAGGCACCATGATCTTTAAGGCTCTGTGTGACCTTAGTTCAGGAATAAACCTCATGCCCCTCTCTGTAATAGAGAAACTGGGAATTATGGGGTGCAAGCTGCTAAAATCTCATTAGAGATGGCAGACAGTTCGAGAAAATAGGCTTATGGACAAGTAGAGGACGTGTTAGTAAAGGTTGAAGGCCTTTACATCCCTGCTGATTTCATAGTCCTGGATACTGGAAAGGAAGAGGATGAATCCATCATCCTAGGAAGACCTTTCCTGGCCACAACAAGAGCTGTGATTGATGTTGACAGAGGTGAAATAGTCCTTCAATGGAATGAGGACTCCCTTGTGTTTAAAACTCAAGGATCTCCCTCTGCAACCATGGAGAGGAAGCAGAAAAAGCTTCTCTCAAAGCAGAGTCAACCCAAGCTCCCACAGTCAAACTCTAAGTTTGGTGTTGGGAGGCCACAACCAAACTCTAAGTTTGGTGTTGGAGAGTTTCAACAATGCTCTGAACATCTGTGAGGCTCCATGAGAGCCCACTGTCAAGCTATTGACATTAAAGAAGCGCTTGTTGGGAGGCAACCCAATTTTTATTTATCTAACTATATTTTTCTTAGTTATATGTCTTTATAGGTTCATGATCATGTGCAGTCACAAAATAAATAGAAAAATTGAAAACAGAATGAAAAACAGCAGAAGAAAAATCACACCCTGGAGGAGCATCTGTCTGGCGTTCAGCGCCAGAACAGAGCATGGTTCTGGCGCTGAACGCCCAAAATGGGCAGCTTCTGGGCGCTGAATGCCAGAACAGGCATGGTTCTGGCGTTCAACGCCAGAAATGGCACACAAATGGGCGTTGAACGCCCAAAATGGCCACCAACCTGGCGCTGAACGCCCAGAGTTGGGTGCAAAGGCATTTTTACATGCCTAATGGGTGCAGGGATGTAAATCCTTGAACACCTCAGGATCTGTGGACCCCACAGGATCCACTCAGGATCTATAGACCCCACAGGATCCCCACCTACCTCCACTCACTTCTTCTCACCACCCTCTTTCACACAACCCCATAAACACTCTTCCCCAAAAACCCTTCACCAATCACCTCAATCTCTCTTCCCCATCATCTCTTCACCACTCACATCCATCCACTCTTCCCCATAAACCTACCTCATAAACTCCACCTACCTCCAAAAATTCAAAACCAATTTCCCATCCAAACCCACCCATATGGCCGAAACCTTTTCCCTTCTCCCTTCCTTATATAAAGCCCTCCATTCTTCATCAAATTCACACAACACACCCCTCTACACCCCTCTTGGCCGAAACACCCCCCAGTCTCCCTCTCCTCCATTTCTTCTTCTTCTTCATCTATTCTTTCTTTTATTGCTCGAGGGCGAGCAAAATTCTAAGTTTGGTGTGGTAAAAGCATAAGCTTTTTGTTTTTCCATTACCATTGATGGCACCTAAGACCGGAGAATCCTCTAGAAAGAGGAAAGGGAAGACAAAAGCTTCCACATCCGAGTCATGGGAGATGGAAAGGTTCATCTCCAAAGCCCATCAAGACCACTTCTATGATATTGTGGCCAAGAAGAAGGTGATCCCCGAGGTCCCTTTCAAACTCAAAAAAAATGAGTATCCGGAGATCTGACATGAAATTCAAAGAAGAGGTTGGGAGTGCCACTTTGGTTCGAAAGCGTGGCATGCCAACCTAGTTTGTGACTTGGGCGTGCCACTTAGATTCGAAGGCGTGGCACGTCATCCTTGTTTCTAACCTGGGCATGCCACTTGAATTCGAAGGTATGGCACGCCAGCTCATGAACCCAAAAAAGAAGGATGCAACTCTAGTACTGGGCGTGCCACTTGAGCTCGAAGGCATGGCACGCCAACACAAGCTCATAAGGAAGAAGAAGACTGGGCGTGCCACTTGGGACTTAAGGCAAGGCACGCCAAGTCAAGACAACCATGGGCGTGCCATTTGAATGCTCGGCATGGCACGTGATGCCAAGGCATCTTAGGCTAGTTTCACTAGCATTTTTCTGTTAGTTTTAGTTGTTTTATGCATTTTCTTGAGCTTAAAGTAACCAAAAATGGTTAAATGAAGAACAAAGCAATGAACCATCCAAACAGTATGATTTTAATGCAAATTCCATGAGTTTTAGTTATATTACTTGAATGCTATGAATGGAAGATTTCTCATGAAATTTTGCAAGACTTTGATGCAATTGTTTGGATGATTTCAGGGAAGAAGAGGCCAAGCAAGGAAGCAACAAAATCAATAAAGGAAGCTTGAATATCACATGTGGAGTTTAAGTTCCAGTTTAAGCCTAAACTGGAGCTTAAACGCCAGAATCAGGAAGGCTAAGAAATGCTGGAATTGAAGTTTAACCTCCAGTTTAACCTTAAACTGGAGGTTAAACGCCAGAATGAAAAGTCTCACCAAAGAAGCATTCCACGTTTAACCTCCAGTTTGACCTCAAACTGGAGGTTAAACGCCAGAATGATAATGCCACTCAGGAAGGAGTTCCACGTTTAACCTCCAGTTTGACCTCAAACTGGAGGTTAAACGCCAGAATGGGAAAAGCACCAGGGAGCCATTTCCACGTTTAAGCTCCAGTTTGACCTCAAACTGGAGCTTAAACGTGTTCGACCAAGTTTTCTCCTCCAGGGTTGCTCTCTCCATTTCCACGTTTAAGCTCCAGTTTGACCTCAAACTGGAGCTTAAACGTGTTCGACACCTCCAGGGCTACCCTTCTAAGCTTCCACGTTTAACCTCCAGTTTAACCTTAAACTGGAGGTTAAACGTGTTCGACCTCCAGGATGCCTCCTTCCATTTCCACGTTTAACCTCCAGTTTAACCTTAAACTGGAGGTTAAACGTGTTCGACCTCCAGGGCTGCCCTTCCTATATCCACGTTTAAGCTTCAGTTTAACCTTAAACTGAAGCTTAAACGTGTTCGACTACATGACTCTCCAGGGCTGCCTTCTTCCATTTCCACGTTTAAGCTTCAGTTTAACCTTAAACTGAAGCTTAAACGTGCTTCTACAAAAAGCCTCACTGGAAGTGTCTGGCGTTTAAGCTGCAGTTTAAGCTTGAACTGCAACTTAAACGCCACTCTTGGAAAAGGTTTCTGGACCAAAAATATTGTGGTTTAAGTTAGTATTTGAGCACAAACATTAACTTAAACTTATTCTGGTATGAAACCCAATTGAATATCATGGTTTATGGGATTGGGCCTGAAGGATTGATGAGTCTGAAATTTCAATTTATTGAGTCATGTGCCATTATTTGATTATCACTAAGTTGGCTCAATGAATGTTACAGAATTTGGATCAGCAGCCTCATCAAGATTATGGATCATAAACCCAAGGCAAAAGGAAAGCAGGGAGAGGCCTCAAAGCCCAAGAAACACAACAGAAGCTCAATATAGAAAGTGTATAAATAGGATAGAATTGAAGTTAGAAAGGACTTTTACCTTCACTTTTACCTTCACTTTTAGCTAGTTTTCATATCTTTGTAATTGAATTCAGAGCTATGACTCACTAAACCCCCTTTCATTGGGTTAGGGAGCTCTATTGTAATTCAATGAATCAATAATAGTTTATCTTCTTCTTCAATCTTTTCTCTTGAATTTTGTTAGAAAGCTTCTCGATCTAATTCCATTGGGTAGTTGTCTTGGGAAAGAAACTACTCATAATTGGAATCCTTCGGAACCTTGGGAAAGGAATGGAGGATTCATGCTAGAGAAGCTTTCTCACAGTGAATTGGATTGGGGTTTGGATGGATATTGTGACATGTAATCCTACCAAATTGTGGTTCATGAAACTGTGTGGTATAATCAGTGATCGAGCATCATCTCTTCTTATGAACATTTAAACCAAGGGATTGGGAATTTGTTCATTTTTAGAGAGAATTGGTGAGCCAAGGGATTGGGATCCAATCATATAAGATTGCCAAGCAAAATTCAATGAACGCATTGCTTGAGGAAGAGATAAACATGTTTTGATTCGGAGATCTCAATATCTCCTATAACCCAATGAACCCCCCAATTCTGATTTCCATCTTCTCTTTACATTCTGCAACTCAATTCATGCAATCACCCCCATTCCCTTTTAATTTCAGCAATTTAGTTTCTGCTCTTTAATTCATGCAATTTAAGATTCCACCATTTCAATTTCTTGTCATTTACTTTTCCCGCCAATTTTACATTCCGCAATTCTCATCTCAATCTTGACTCCGCTCAACTAGAACACACTTCTAATTCGAATTGCTCACTCAACCAATCCTTGTGGGATTCGACCTCACTCTATTGTGAGTTTTTACTTGACGATAACCGGTGCACTTGCCGGAAGGAATTTTGCCGATCGTGCAATTTCCTAAATCGTAGCATAACTAGTTTATGCGCATCAGCACGCCACCTACTGGGCGTGGCACGCCAGTAATATTTTCCAGAAAAGAGAATGAAGCACTCAACAAAGGCGTGGCACGCCAGCTACTGGACGTGGCAAGCCTGTGTTACATTCGAGAGAGTTGAAGAAGAGCCTCACTAAGGGCATGGCACGCCAGACCTGGGTGTGCCACGCTAGTGCAAATTTCCAGAAGAGGATGATCAACCTTTATTGAGGGCGTGGCATGCCAGACCTGGGCGTGCCACGCTAGTTCAAGAATCCAGAAAGGAAGGAGGAAGAGATGACCCTGGGCGTGCCACTTGGGGAGCCAGGTGTGGCATGCCAAGCCAAGCTGAAGAGCTAGGCGTGGCATGCAACTCAAACGCCAGTCACACGCTAGGCACATGGTTCATTTTATGAGTTTTTTCCTTTTTCTTTCAATTGTAATTTTCTTTTCTCTTTTGTATTTTTTAATTCTAGTAATAGGAGTAGTATATATACCCCCTGAGAATACTAAAAAAGGAATTGGCTAGTAGTTAGCATGATTGGTTAAGTTTTAGTTTTATTTCACTTCATCTCTTCCATCTCCTGTACTTTTCTCTTAGCTATGAGTAGCTAAACTCCTCCTAATTGGGAGAGGGAGCTCTGTTGAACTTGATAGATTAATGATAGTAAATTTCTTCTTCTTTTTATCTTCTCTTTGATTTGCTAGAAGGAATTTCGTTCTTCATGCTAGTGTCAATCATCTTGGAAAAGAGGTTGAATGCAAAATGGGTTGTATGTGAACCTTGGAAAAGGAATCATAAAACCATGCTTGAAATCCCTTCTCATACTTAAGTAGATCTGGGTTTTGGGATTGGATATGGTGACATGAAATCCACCCACTATTTAGATCTATGAGGATGTGTGGTATAATCAGAGACTAACCATATCTCTCTTCATGAGCAATTAGACCAAGGAATTGGCTGATTATCAAGATTTGAGAGATTGAATCACCAAGGAATTGGGGTTCAATCAATCATGATTGCCAAGAGGTCAATAATTTGCATGATTGAAGATGAGATGAGCTGAATTTAATCCAAAGAGAGCAACATCTCCTAATCCCAATGAATTTCTCCTATTCTTATCTTCCTTATACTTTATAGCTTTCTTTAATTTCTGCTATTCCCCATTCCCATTTACAATTCAATCATTTATGTTCCAATACTTTACATTCTTGCCATTTACTTTTCTGCACTTTATTTCCTTTCTTTACTTTCAAGTCATTTACATTTCTGCTATTTAAATTTCTGCACTCAACATTCTCTATATTGATTAGCTTAACTAAATTCACCCATTAACTAAAGTTGCTCAGTCAATCAATCTCTGTGGATTCGAACCCATTCTATTGTGGGTTATTACTTGACGTTAATTTGGTGCGCTTGCCAAAGAACGGATTCATTTTATATGGGGAGTGAAGTCCGACCGATCATCGTACCAAGTAATACCTCAGGTGAGTGAAGGTCAATCCCATGAGGATTGGTGGATCAAGCAACAATGGTTGAGTGATTTACTTAGTCAAACAAGCAGAAATTGGTGTTGAGAGTTCAATTGCATCAAAAGGTAAATTCAAAGAATTAGAAAGCAAGTAATAAATTGATGTGGAGAATATGAGAGAAAACAGTTAAGGTTTCGGTGTTATTTATCTTCCAAATTTTTATTTTTACCAAATATTTTAATCATACAAAATTCAATTCATGGCAAACTATATTTGACTAAATCCTAATTCCTTAGTAATTTAGTCTTCTCTAACCTAGTTAACTGCCAATTCCTTGGTCACTTAAGTTCAATTAGAGGCTTAAGTCCAATTCTAGTTTATGTACCACAAAAACCCTAACTATCCAAATATAAGTGGATTATATATCACGTATTCCATTAAGTCCAGATCATTAGTGATTTAGGAAAAATTATTTTCAAGCTTTTGTTTAAGCAAATTGCTTTTCAAAGGTTTATAAGAACTCAAATAGAATAAGAGTTATTCTTCCGATTTACCCAAAGAACGAAAACAAATTTTTGAAATTGAAATCAATACATTAATTAAAATATAAGAGTAATAGTATTAATCTATAGAATAAACAGAGCTCCTAATCTTAACAGTGGAGGTTTAGTTGCTCATGGCTCAGAGAGAAAACTAGGGTTCTAAAAACTATAAAGTGCAAAATGAGGTGTATAAGAGAGAAGTGAGCTTGAAGGGTTGGATCTTTTTCCTTTTATATGTAACCGAATTAATGTAAAATATATTTTCTAAAACTAAATAATACCTTTTCTTATTTGTAAATAAAATAAATTTTTAATCAAAATAAAAATAAAATCTTCGAATAGCACACTAGGAGGACAAATGAGACCACTGATTCTTCATGGTTGGCGCCAAACTTGGCTCCAACCAAGTTAGGCACCACTATGACCACGTGTCTTTGATCGCTTTTACTTCATCTGGTGCCTAACTTGGAAAATCCCAAGTTAGGCGCCACCAAGGCCGCATGGGTTGGAGGTTTTTTCTTAATCTGGCACCTAACTTGTAGAATCCCAAGTTAGGCGCCACCAAGGCCGTATGAATTGGAAAAAAATTATATCATTGGAAAGCTTTGAAAGTTGGCTTTCTAGTGCCACTAAAACCATGTAAACTGGACCTTGATAGCTCAATTCATATCCGTTGTAGGGCAATGAGGTCAAGGTTGACAACATCATCCACTTTCTTCCTTTTCTTTTACACGAACCCTGTCAAATCCGTCCGAATGCTACCTGAAATAAACCAAATTGTACATGACTCAAAGTAGCATTCATAGTGTCTCAAAAATACTTAAATCTTGATTAAACTTAACAAATTAGAATGCAAATTCACTAGGAAAATATAGAAAAGATGCTCACGCATCATATATATACTTGGACTTGGGCCCGGTCTGGCCTAATTTTTTTTTGTTAGTCTGCTAGCCCAACTTTGGACCAAAACCCTTGAGATAAGCATTTTAATTCATACCTTATATATTCTTATTTCTCCAAATTATAAATATTAATTCTTTTAATCTTTTTTTGCTCTCATTTAATTTATTTCTTAGTTGTTAATCATTTATTTAGTATTTTGCAGGATTTTACAAAGAAGCTTCGATAGAAACAATGAAGCATACCCAAACAAAACAAGTTTTAGTCGATTCCAAGAAACACAAGTTCGTAAATGGAGGTAACTCAACTCAATAGCAAATTCCCAGAGCTCCAAAAAGTAATTCTCAAATAAGATCAAACAATGATACATGCAAACAAAGGAACAGAATTGAAAGATACTCAAATCAGTGTTCAAGAAGGAATCTGAAACAAAGAACTCCAATGTCAAACATGGAAGGAAAATCAAGACACAAGGATACAAGAAAAATTAAGATCTGAAATCGAGCTATCCTTGAAGAGCAACTTCTAACGTTCCTAAAACCGGTGAGTTACGTTACCTATACTCCTATATCATCTATGATAACATGTTAGTGCTCCCAAATACACACACCTATAGCATTAGGTTGGCCAAACCAAATACTGGGAAATGTGCATAGTAGACTAACAGAGTGAATAAGTAGATAGTCGTGTGTATAAAGCTCTAACTCTAATCATCAAGACAAGACCTACTACATGACGGACATTTGGTTCGGAATTTATAACCCACAAACTAACCGGCAAGTGCACCGGGTCGTACCAAGTAATATCTCAGGTGAGTGAGGGTCGATCCCACGAGGATTGATGGACTAAGCAACAATGGTTGATTAATTTACTTAGTTAGACAAGCATAAAATGGTGTTTGAGTGTTCAAAAGCAGTAAACAATAAATTCAGGAAATCAGAAAGCAAGCAGTAGACAAGTTGTGAATAATATATGGAGAAAAGGTTAAGGCTTCAGAGTTATCTATTTTCCGGATTGAATTTTCTTACTAACTATTTTAATCATGCATGATTTGATTCATGGCAAACTATATGTGACTAAACCCTAATTCCTTATACCTTTTTAGTCTCCTCTAAAATTTATCAACTGCCAATTCCTTGGTCACTTAATTCCAATTAGAGGGTGAAGTTCAATTCTAGTTTATATGCCACAAAAATCCTAATTACCCAAATATAAGAGGATTATATGTCACGTATCTCGTTAAGTCCAGATAATTAAAAATTTAGGAGAATATGTTTTCAAGTTGTTGTTCAAGTAAAGAGCTTTTCCAAGTTATACAAGAACTCAATTAGAACCAAGATCATAATTCCATTCCACCCAGATTCATAAAAAAAAGAACAAAAACAATTTTTGAATTATAAATCAGTACATGAATTAAAATAGAAAAATAATAGTATCAATCCATACAATAGACAGAGCTTCTAACCTTAACAGTGGATGTTTAGTTGCTCATGGTTCAGAGAGAAAATAAGGATTTTGAAAAACTGTAAATTGCGGAATGAGGTTCAAGAGAAGAGAATCTAGCCCGAAGGGCTGATTCTTTTCCCTTTTATATCTAATCCTAATTAATATAAAATATATTTCCTAAAACTAAAATAATATCTTTTCCTAATTATAAATAAAATAAAAATTTAACCAAAATAAATTAATTGATTCTCGTAGCCTTTGGAATGTATTAGGGACTACTCCTTCATTAAGGTCCAAAATAAATTAATTGATTCCCAAGTTCAGCTTGGAGGAGGCAGTGGCTAAACTCGTGCTTTTTCTTGAGTCCACGCTGAACTTGGATTAACCTAAGTTCAGCATGGAGTGATGCGTGCAAACTTTCTTTGGAGCTTTTGATCTGGCACTGAACTTGGAGTTCCTCAAATTCAGCGTGGGGTTTTATGTATGAAATGGAAGAAAAGGATATACTATTATAAATCATTAAAAAGCTCTGGAAGTTAGCTTTCCAATGTCGCTAGAATCACATCAATTGGATTTCTGTAGCTCAAGGTATTTCTGTTTGAGTGCAAGGAGGTCGAGGTTGACAGCATCATTCGCTTTCTTCTTTTTCTGCTACAAAACTCCATCAAATCCATCCGAATGCTACCTGAAATAAACAGAAATTGCAAATAACTCAAAGTAGCATTCATAGTGGCTAAAAGTAATTGAATCTTGATTAAACTTAGTAATTCAAATGCAAATTCACTAGGAAAAGATAAAAAAGATGCTCACGCATCAACGCTCAAAGTATGCAATTAAAGTATAGCCAGTCTATTTCTCAGACTCTATAGGAAAGACTCATCTGATACCATAATTTGACACCCTTACTACCAGAATACCATGCTTCCAGCTGTGCCATTCTGATAACGAGGACATTACAACCACTTAAGTATATATATATATATATATATATATATATATATATATATATTTACAGAGTCGGAGCCTCTAACTAAAAACCGGATCGACTTTTCTTGAAAAATCAAAAATACTTTTTCTTTTATACATACATACATACATACAAATATATATACTCAAATACATCTCATCACTTTACATTCACAAGAATAACTTCTACAACCATATATGTATATACAAAACCATCAAATCACAACTCATATCCCTCTTTACAAAAATGTAATAATAATGGCGAGGGAAAATAACAACTAAGATAATACATCAAAGAAAAGTATGATCAAAAGCTCAGTAGAATCTTCATCGGTTTCCTCGTTTGTTTCCTAAAAAGGATAAGGTTGTAGAGGGTGAGAACTTAACGATCTCACCAAAGGAGTTTAAGAATTGTTATAGAATGATATATATATATATATATATATATATATATATATATATATATATATATATATATATATATATATATATATATATATATAATCAAAATTTGTTTAATAGTGGTGATAATTGCTCGTCTTATGAATCCTTTTCTCTAACTTAATTTAGTTTGTTCTTAAATTCATCTAATTCCTTATTCATTAATTCCCTAACCTTGATCTTTGTTTCAAAGTCATGTGATTATCCGTTCAAAAATAAGAAATCGTCAATCACACTGCCACAAGTCAAAATACATATCAAATTTCACCAAACCTACCAAGATATATAACTTACCCAATCATGGCCTCCGGCCCAACATATAATCACCTACAATCCACCACACTCCATCATAATCCAAACCATTGAGTCACAAGCACAAGCAATCAAACAGACAATCAAACAATCACACATAGAGAACAATTATAACAAGTAGTACAATTAGCAGTTAATAGAATATCAATTAGGCAAACCACAATAATTATGCAAACTCAAGAAATTTCAAACAAATACAGTATGGTGTATGTCTATTCCTAAACAGACCATGAGTTTATGTGTCGATTGGTTGCCAGCACCTGACAACATTTCTAAGATAGGCGTTACGTATCGTCGTTCCTACCTCAAAAAATAACCATTCCATGAGCGTTACGTATCACCGTCCTCATGGGGGATCATTCATCTGGTCTTCAGTGAGTGTTATATAAACCTTGAGAAATTAATGAATAATTAGCTAATAAATTAATTATTATTTAAAGAAATTAGAAAATTAAATTTTATAATATAAAAAATTAAAAATATTAAAAATATGGATTTTAACACTAATTTTAAAGGTTTTGGCCCAAAACTAGGTCAACGGGCTGAACTAGTTAGACCGGGCCCAAACTGGGTCCAAGGCCCAACATATACAAGCCAACACTCAGCCTCCTCCTCCCCCAAATCACATGAAACACGTAGCTTAGAGGGAAAGAAGCCATGAAACCCTAACTTTCACTCACTCCCGAATTTCAATTCCACATATCTCTCAATCCGGAGCTCCGATTGACAAGCCATCAGCGGTCACGTGTTCGTCTCAGAATTCTCTTTAAAATTTTCAGTTTTGAAAGTTGCATTTTCTCACCCAGCCTTTTTGTTTTGAATTTCAAAATTTTGGAGGTTTCGGTATTGAGAAATTCAATGATTTTGATGGTTTAGGTGAACTTTAGCAGTGGGTAATCTTTAGGTTTTTTCAAAAATACCAGTGGGTACGGTAAGAATTACTAAAACCTTGTCAATTATTGAAATTTTGTAACCCTATGTTGATTATAGTCAAATTGAATGGTATTAGATTGAATTGTATGATCTGGAATCAAATTGGTGGATGTTGGATGCTTAATTTGAGCATTGGAGACCGGAAACTCTTTTGGTGCAGAGTTGGAGACTTAGAACTTATGGAGGATAGGAGTTTGCGGTGTCTTATGGCTTAGGAAGGAATAGACCAATGTATAATTTTGATTTCTCGTAGTTAATGTTGCGTGAAAACTTAGGCTAATCGTCCATAGGATAAGTTGAATTATTTGAATTGTTAATGTTTTATGATTATTGGTAATATATGTTAAGGTTGGTGGAAAATCATGCATGAAAATTGTTGAAGAAATAAAAGGTTGGATGTTGATATTGAATGAATGAGTTAATGGAAGTGTGTGGAGAAAATAAAATGAAAAAGTTGAGGAATGTATGTGTTAAGATGATTAGAAATTTGATAATAGGTGTGTGACATTGTGTAGGTATTATTTGTGTAGAATTGGGTATTCATTGGTTGGTTTTGGATTTGGAAACTTTGGAAAACTTAAGGTTTGTGCCTTTGGTGAAAACACAACTTTTAACCAACTTTGACGCATTATAACTTGGCCCCCTAACCCTCAGATTTAATGAAATTTATCTTAAATAAAAATTGGATCCGAGTAATTTATGATGTTCGAAGAACAGACTAAAAATAATTTTTAACGAAAAAGTTATGCTCGTTTGAAGTTTAGTTTGTAAAACTGAATTCTGTAGCAAATTTCTGAAAACTAGAAACTCTGGTGTGCATGCGTATGCACACTATTGTGGGCACGCACAGACCAGGGTGTGTGGGAAGCTCGTACGTACGCACGAGAGGGTGTGCATATACACACCCTAGATAATTTGCAAGTTATGCATATGCATAGTACCATGCGTAAGCACGATGCCCTGTTTTATACTAAAACGCCATTTTTAACTGCTCAACCTTCCCAGCAAGTTTGTAACCCTCTGAAACCACTGCTTTGTTAAAAATTCATGATTTTTGAACTATCAACTATTCTTCTAAATTTTTCAAACCTCTAAAAACTCTGTTTAAGGTTCGATAATTGGAGTTAGGCTTAAGAAAGAGAGAACCTATTGACGGAGTTAGATTGTGTAAACTCCAGGTAATTAATAAATAATTAACCAATAAATTAATCATTATTCAAAAATTAGGAAATTAAATTTTATAGTTTAGGGAGGTAGAAATAATTAAAATACGAATTTCAACACTAATTTTAAAGAATTTGCCCAAAATTGGGCCGCCAAGCCGAACCGGCTGAATCAGGTCCACGATGGGCCCAAGGCCCAACCCATTTCAACCTCCCTTAAGAGATTCAGCTCTTCTTCCCCTTCTTCATAAGTGAAACACACTGGTTTTGGGAAAGGGAACGAATCAAGAACAAAACACTTGCTCCAAAAATTCAATTCCACGTAACTTTCAATCCGGAGTTCCGATTGACGAGCCATCAGTGGCCACACATTCATTTCTAAATTCTCTTCCAAACCATACCAAACTTTCGGTAAGAAATTTGATATTTTGTTCTCATTTCTCTGTTACCTCTTTTCCACAAATTTAAATGTTGGTATTAAAAGATTTTATGATTTCAATGATTTAGGAGTACTCTAGTGGTGCATAATTATTGGGTTTCATCCAATTAATCCATGGATAAGGTAAGAGAACTCTAAACCCTTGTGATTATCCAATTATGTGAACTCTAGTTATTAATCTGGTGAATTCCATGGAATTAGATTGAATTTATGTTAAATTGGAGATTTAATCGATGAATTAGAGCACTTGAAATCAAACTTTGGTAGCTGGATCTTATAGCACTTGGTTTAGAACCTTGGAGGCTTGAATTGAGGAGTTAAGCTTGGGGAGAAATCGGCCAAGGTATGGTTTTGGTTTCTCATAGTTAGTATTTAATATCACATGATGAAAACTTAGGCTGGAAGACCTTAAGATAAGAATGAACAGACTGAATTATGATTGAATTGTGTATTTGGGATATTGATATGATTTATGTATTATGAGTATATGAATTTGTATGTGTTGAGTTTTGAGTTTATGAAGTATAAGATAAAGATAATGATGATGATTGTTGGGTTGTTGAGAATTGATGATGATTTTGTGATATTGACTTGAAATGGATTAGGTGAATTTTGTGGGTTGACATATATGGTGTGAAAGAGTAGTGTATGAACATGTTTTGGGACAATGGAGTTGTTTTGGTTGTGAATATGTGATTTTGGAATTGAGAATTTAGAAAGTTAGAGGTTTTGTAAATTTTGTTAAAAAGTTGAAGAATCAATACATTTATATGCTGGAAGGTTGTGGAATGTTTGGAAAGCATGCGAACATGATTTATGGACATTGGGATAGATTTTGGTTGTAGAACATTCGGTATTAAGGTTTTTGGTAAAAATAGATTTTTGACCAACTTCAATGGGTCATAACTTGGCTTCCAGACTCCCAAATTTTGTGAAACTTATTTTGAACGAAAATTGGGCCCGTGAAGTTTATAACATTTGAAGAATGGGTTAAAAATAATTTTTAACAAAAAAGTTATGTACATTTGAAGTTGAGTGTGTAAAACTGGTTTTTTGCAACTTAACAGCTTTTTTAAGGATTTTGGACTCATGCGTATGCGACATGCCACGCGACGCGAGCATTGGGCTCTGCCCATGAGTCTCGCATACATGGACATGTCATGCGTACGCGAGTATGGAAATTTTCACGCCCATGCGTACGCCTGAGACATGCGTACGCATGACCAGCCAGTTTTGCCCAAGTTGCATTTTTGAGTTTTATACCATTTCTCTAGCTTTCCAAATATCTATAACACTTGTTTAGGGTCCATTAGCAGGCTTTTAAGCTTTAGAACAAGGGTGAATAGGTTAAATGAGTTAAGGGAATATTGAGAAAGATTTGCAAAATGATGACTATGTAATGAGATATGGGTAATGTTGAGTAAGAAGTAATTGATAAAGATAATGATAGTAATAATAAAATGTGACTGAATTGAGAGATGATTAATGATGTTATTGACTATGAAGGAAGTGGAGTAAGGAAGAGGATGAACTTGAACATAGAATTGAATTTGATTGAGATATATGTGACCAGGTAAGTGGCAATGGCATTGTCCACTTGCTCGGGTATGAGATGAGGAAGAAGAATGATGAAAACTGAGTTTGATTATAAATTTTAAATGAATATGAAAGAATTGAAATGATAACAAAAATGATAATGAAATTTTGAATGTGATACCTAGGTAGTAGCAGCTATACTGGCTCATCCCACTTGCTCCAGGTTAGTAGTTGAGATACCGGGGCAGTAGCAAAGGTTGTGGTTCGAAGTTAGTGATTGTGATGCTTGAGTAGTAAAAGTAGTAGTGGATTATTCCACTTGCTCCAGGTTGAGTTTATAAACACCCGCCTGGGTAGTAATAGCAGTAGTGGTTTATTCCACTTGCTCTGGGTTTAGCGGGTAGTAACAAGGGGGTTATGTCTCAGACCCACTAGCTTCGCAATCGGGTGTTTCTATCCAAGGTTAGCTACCAGGACATGTCGAGTTTGTCTATATAACGGACAAATTACATCATCAGCCATAGGACAGATATGTATCATGTGCATTTGTGTGATTTGTTTGAGTATGCTTTGTTTTAGTTTGCCTAATTGTTTAACTATAATGAATTGTTTCTTGTCTTATCTGCTGTACTTGTTATCCATAATTGTGTTTTCCTTGATTGTATTGTGTGTGTGCAACTGAGAGATCCCTTATGCTAGTGGCAGTGATGCTGAGGATAGTTCCACCAGTGATTCGGAGGTCTGGGAAGACATGAGGTGAAGTGTTAGTTTAAAAAGAGACAAGAAGAGAATATTTCATTTAGAAATGGAATCCCTAGGTAGAGTACCAAACTTTATGGTTTACTATTGACTGTACATTTAATTTTGAGTGTCGGAGTTCTAAGATTGCCTCTGGCTTTACTGGGACCTTTTATATTAACTATGCGGGCACCATCACCAGGCTGAGAACCTCCAGTTCTCATTCCATACATATATTCTCATTTTTCAGATACAGGTTAAGAGGCACCGTGCTGAGCATTTGGAGATCTCCTGAGCAAGCGGAGTTTCATTTTAATAGGATATTTTATTGTTCTTTTATGCTATGTATATAGATTCTCCTCTATATGTACTTTGTGTTTGTCCCTCTTAGAGTTGACTTGGAGAAATAGGTTGTCGATTTTCTATTTTAGGATTTCTGGGATGTATATATATATATATATTCTCCAGCTGGCCTTGGCTTCACAGATTGAGTCTGGAGCTCAATATTTTGTATGTTTTGGTATGCTACTCTTTACATATAAATGCTTTACCCTTTCTTTTTTTTCCAATCATCCGTTTACGTGAGCGATGCACTTTTCTTTTTGCGGATTTTGTTTAAGCTCTTCTTTAAGGCTCCTAATTACGCATTCTTTTGACTACATCTATGTATATATTTTATTTTAGAGGTCGTAATACCTCACTACCTCTATTTTATGACTTAAAGATAAAATTCTGAGCGGTAGGGTATTACAAATTAACACTGAAGAAGAGTTATGATGTGAATAATTTAATTTATGATGCATGGACAATGTTGAATGATTGAGATATTGAAGATGACGAGATTGATTTTAATAATGACTTTGAATGAATCGAAATGATATTGAAAATGAGATTGAATTTGATTGTGATATGTTATCCGGTAAGAGGCAGTGGCATGATCCACTTGCTCTGGGTATAATTGGATATTCCGGGTAAGAGGCAGTGGCATTGTCCACTTACTCCGGGTAAAAGGTTCGAGACTTTGGGTAAGATGCAAAGGTTGATTTTTGACACCTTCGCTTCGGGTCGAGAATTGTAACACCGCCTGGGTAAGAGGCAATGTAAGGTTGTTCCCTCGCTCCGGGTATGCGGGTAAAATGCAAGGGTTGTGGTTTGGTCCCACTTGCTCCGTGTTTGGTGTTCCTGTCCTGGGTTCACTATTGGACATATCGGTTTTAGCTGTATAATCGACAGATGAGACTCATCAGCCATAGGATAGGCATACATCATATGCATTTATATGATTTGTTTGGGTTTGCATTTGTATTGGTTTGCCTAATTACTTATTTGTAATTAACTGCTATCTATATCTATAGTTTCCTTGTCTGTTTTGTTTGTGCTTATATCTGAGAGACCCCTCATTTTGTGGAGGCATGATGAGGGTTGTTCCACCGGTGATTCAGAGGTTTGAAGGAGACAGAAGGTGCAGAGTTAAACTAGGGCTAGAATTCCTTAGTTAGATTACCTATATTGTTGGTTTAGAATAAATTTTAAGATCAATCTGAGTGTTGGAGTCCTAGGAATTCCTCTGCCATTCCCGGCACCTTATATATTAACTATGCAGGCACTTTTACCATCCTAAGAACCCCCATTTCACATTCCATATACATTCTACTATTTTCTAGATGCAGGTCGAGAGGTACCTCGTTGAGCGTCTAGAGACCTTCCGTGAAAGCGAAGATTTCATTCTGGGGGCTATTATATTTTGTGCTTAAGCTATGTATATATATGTAGATATGTATATATTCTCCACTATATATATTGTATTTTGTTCCTCTTAGAGGTTGATTTAGATAATCAGGTTTAGTGTCCAGTCTTTTGGGATGTCTCTTGGGTTGTACATATTATGTACACTAAACCTGTTTCTCCAAATCAACCTCTAAAAGTGACAAAATACAATATATACATAATATATACATATATGTATATATGTATTTATACTCTGGCCGGCCTTAACTTCGCAGGTCGAGTCTGGAGCTTGAAATTTGTATCTTTTGGAACTCTGATCTTTATATTTATGTGTTTAGCCTTCTGTTCGATCTGGTTTACTCATTTTACGTTTATCCAAACAACTGTGATGCAGTTTTCTATTACGCTTTTGTTTAGCTTCTTCTTCAAGGCTCCTAGTTATAACTTCTTTCACTCATATTTAGGATCACAATTCTTCATAAACATATTTCAATCAAAAAGAATCTTAATCATAGTCATATTTGACTTCAGAACAAAAATTCTTCGCAAATCACAAATCAATTTCGCTAATTACAAAACCATAAGAGTCCGGTATTCCTTAACCAAGTCAATAAACTAACTTTAATAATTCATTCATTCAAATCCATTTGAAATTTCCAAGAACATAACTCCTAAATTAAATTTTATTAAATAAAACTCACTTTCAAATTCATTCTCAAGTTTTAGAACTTTCCAAAAAGACTCAAAATTATTTCCTTCTACTAATAAACTCAAATGCTTTAATTTTAATAAAACTTCTCAAAAGCAACCTCAACTCCTTTTTCAAACTCCAAAACCTTTTCTCAAAGACTCAAAAATCAATTATACTTAAATATCTATTTTCATTACTTTATGTTTCACTTAAAGCACCACAAAACGTAATTCTTTTCATAATTAACCAAACCAAAAAATAAGTTTTTCCCAAAGGGACTCAAAAGTCATTTATTCGATTTCACTAAAAAATTGATAAAAATTTCGACAGCACCTCTCCTAAAATCTAGACTTTACGACTCTTCAAGAGTCCCATCCAAACCTACTTTTCAACCATTCTCAATAGTTTCAGAACCAAACCATTTCTGAATATAGACGTATGAATTTGATTTCTAACATAAAACCACTGCTCAATATTGATGCCAGGGCATCCTGGCCAGTTTCACTGACCTTTTCTTTACTGTTTTTAGGTTAGTTTCATGCATTTCTTTAGGAAATAAGCTAGTTTTGGGTAGATATTCACTTATGCCTTGATTCAAGCATACATTGTGCATTTTACATAATTTCATGAGGATTTTGCATAAGTTTAGTGACAAATATTATGTTGCATTACTCATGACTTGGACTAGAGCTTTGATGCACTTTATTGCTTGATTTCAGGACCAAAAGGAAGCAAGAAAAGGGGAGGTAACTTGCAAGGATAACGAGAAAAGTGATTGCCAATAACACTCTCAAAAAGCCATCAATGCCCACGTTAGAGAGTCATGTTAACTAAGTTAACGTGAACTCCAACGTAGAGAAGAGAAGTTGAGCCAACGTTAGTGACACTTAACATTGTCACTAACGTTGGCAATTACTCATAAGTGGCCACGTTAGAAGCCACGTTAACCTAGTTAACGTGGCCTCTAACGTTAAGGGGGGAAGAGAAGCCAACGTTAGTGACACTCAACATTGTCACTAACGTTGGCCTATGGTGCAAAGTACCACGTTAACTCCCACGTTAACTTGGTTAACGTGGGAACTAACGTAAGAGATGAAGAGTTGTCGACAACGTTAGTGACACTCAACATTGTCACTAACGTTGAAGCAACCACACAACCCCCAAGAGTCACGTTAACTTGGTTAACGTGGAAGCTAACGATGAGGAATGAAGGATGAGCCAACGTTAGTGACACTCAACATTGTCATTAACATTGGGATGGCTAAAGATGGCCACGTTAGAAGCCATGTTAACCTAGTTAACATGGACTCTAACGTGAGACCTAGGGGCACATTGGAACGTTAGTGACAATGTTGAATGTCACTAACGTTCTCGAAGGATGGCAAAGGCCACGTTAGAAGCCACGTTAACCTAGTTAACGTGGGCTTTAACGTGAAGCAAGAAGGGGCACACTGGAACCTTAGTGACAATGTTGAGTGTCACTAACGTTCTCGAAGGTTAACAAGGCAATGTTAAAAGCCACGTTAACCTAGTTAACGTGGGTTTTAACGTGAGGCAAAGGGGTGCATTGGAACGTTAGTGACAATGTTAAGTGTCACTAACGTTCTCAAACTTATATTCTCACTAAATATTAACACCCCTAACGTCCTGAACCAAAGTCTCCGCCCACTTCGCACTTTCTCTCTGCAAGTAAAGCCAAGCCCAAATAAAGAAAGGAACTGCTTCAAACACAAGATCCAAAGGCCCAAAACTTGAAGAATTACACTAGAAGCTGAGAAGAGTAGTATATATAGGAGTAGCTTTGAATTGAGAAAGGAGTTCTGGGGACAGGAAAAAGAGAACTACTCTCTGTATTTTACTTTCTTTGCACTTTCTAGTTTTATGATGTATTCTCCATCTTTGTTTTCATTTTCAAGAGCTATGAACAACTAAACCCCTTTCATTGGGTTAGGGAGCTCTGTTGTAATTTGATGGATCAATACTAATTTTTATTATTATTCTTCTATCTTTCCTCTTGATTTTACTTGAAAGCTTTCGATCTTCATCCAATTGAGTAGTTATCTTGGAAGAGAAGCTATTCAAACTTGGATCTCTTTTGAACCTTGAAAGAGGAATGAAGAGATCAAGCTAGAAATGCTTTCTCATGCTGGACCAAATTGGGTTTGGATGGGTATGTGACTATAACCCTCTCAATACTTGATTTGGGAAATGCATGTGGTATAATCAGTGACCATACTTCATCTCTTCTCATGAGCAATTGACCAAGGAATTGGCTATTGATCAAGATTTGAGAGATTGAATTGCAAGAAATTGTAATTCAATCACTTAAGATTGCCAAGGAGATCAATGAGTGCATTGATTGAGGAAGAGATGAAAATGAACTTGATCCGGAGAATTGCAACATCTCCTAAGCCCAATGAACTCCCCATCTCTGATCTTACCCATTCTCTTTAATTTCTGCCATTTACTTTTATGAGCAAATCCCCCATTCCCATTTACAATTCTGCAATTTATTTTCAGTCATTTACTTCCAGTCCTTTAATTCTAGCATTTACTTTTTTGTTATTTACATTCCCGCCATTTTATTTTCTGCAACTCTCAACTCAAATTCTGGATTCGCTCAACTAGAACATTCTTCTAATTAAAGTTGCTTGATCAATCAATCCCTGTGGGATTCGACCTCACTCTATTGTGAGTTTTTACTTGACGACAAATTTGGTACACTTGCCGAAGGGAGATTTGTTGTGAGACAAGTTTTCCGTGCATCAAATATAAATATATAAATTATATTTCCAAATCAAGCTTTCAATAACTACAACAACGCCAACTCAATCAATGAAGAATTCAATCAAGTAAACAATCACATTCACCCAAAATAACTCAGTCAATCCATATGACTCACACAATCATCAAAAATGTATTTCTTGCATCAATATCAATTTATAACAATTCCATAATATAAAATATGTTTTAAGAAAAACCACTACCTCGAATAGTCGAAACCCGTAAGCCACAAAATGCGTCAAGACCCTTATTCTTTTGACCCACAATAGCAGTAGCCGCAACCTGATACGGGATTTTTCAATCTCGTATAACTACCAGCAAGTGCACCGGGTAGTACAAAATAATAAACTCACGGTGAGTGAGTGTCAATCCCACAAGGAGTAAGGAATTAAGCAAGCAATGATTGATTGAGTATTCTAGTCAGACAATTCACAATTTGATGAGGAACAATTGATAAAATAAGCATGAAATTTAAATGACTTAGGTAATAAGTAAATAAAAGCAATAAATGACTTCAAAGTAAAGAACGTAAATGTAAATTGCTGGAAAGTTAAATTGCTAAAATATAATTACTGGAAAAGTAAATTATAAGAATGTAAAGGAAGCAATGTAAATGAGCATTAATTGAAAGCAATTACTAAAGAAAGTGAATAAGATAATAAGGGAAATTCATTGGGTTACAGAGATATTGAATTCTCTGGTAGGGGTGGCAATAGGGCGGGTAGGGGCAGATTTTTGCTCTACTCGACCCCGCCCTGCCGTACAACAAGCCGCATAGAACCCGCCCTGCTTCTACTCGCGGGTAGTAAAATGTTGAACCCTAACCCGCCCCTGCGGGTACCCGCCCCCGCCCCTACCCGCCCCTATAATTATTAAAAACCAATAAATAAAATTAAATTTCAAAATTTATATAACCATCATCACATACATTACATAAATTAAAGTAAAAATTTAAATATGATACAATATTATTAATCATTTACTAATTATTTTACATATATTATATATATTATATATTAAAATTATATATATTATATATATAGCGGGGCGGGTATGGACGGGTATTACCTAAACCCGACCCCGCTCCGCTCCTCACAATAACCCGTCCCGCTAAAAACCTGCCCCGGTGCGGGGCGGGGTGGGTACCCGCAGGTTCGGGTGATATTGCCATCCCTATTCTCTGGATCAAATAGCTTTTCATCTCTACTTCAATCATGCAATCATTGATTTCTTGGAAAATTATAAGTGATTAAATTCCAATGTCTTGGTAATTCAATCTCTCTTAACTTGATCAATTGCTAATTTCTTAATCTAATTGTTCATGAGAAGAGATGAAGATTGGTCTCTGATTTAGAGTCACATAATTTCATGAATCAAGCTATGGGTTGATTATATGTCACATATCAATTCCAAAACCCAGAATCATCAAATTGGGAGAAACAACTTCTAAATCAATTCCTATGATCCCTCTCTCAGGTTTTCATAAGATTCAAATTAGATTCAAACTATCTTTCAATAGATTTGAATCTTGGAGTGAAGAACGAATATTCTTTCTAAAGAAACAAATGAAAGATGAATTAAAGATGAAGAATAAATCACAATTGATCCATTAAATTCAATAGAGCCCTTTTCCCAATGAAAAGATAAATTAGCCACTCATGGATTACAAACTGTGAAAAATGGAATAGAAGAAGAGTGGAGGAAGAGAGATTAGAGTCCTGATGACTTGCATCATCAATCTCTTTTTCTTATCTAAAAGGATCATAAAAGGGGCATAATCTCATTGAATCAATGCAAATTCATGAATCAATTGCTATAGATTATTGTGCATTGCTTTGAAATAGGGTTGTGTTGAATTTCAGGTAAAAAGAGCAACAAAAAGGGGAAGAAAAATACTACAGGAAGCTGGGCGTGTGAAGCTGGGTGTGCCACTTGGAACTAACGCCAAGAAACTGTGCTGGCATGCCACGCCAGTTGATAACTCCAGAGAGGAGTCCGTGAAGCTTTAACAAGGGCGTGGCACGCCACCTACTGGGTGTGGCACGCCAGTTACAATCTCCAGAGAGGAGTGCTTGAAGCCTTAACAAGGGTGTGGCACGCCACCTACTGGGCGTGGCACGCTAGTTATGATTTCCAGAGAGCAAAGTTGGAGGCAACAAAGGGGTGTGGCACTCCAGGATTGGGGTGGCATGCCAACCCCATTATTTACTATGGGCGTGCCACCTGAACCATTGGGCGTGGCACGCTAGTTCACCAATCCAAGATGGGAAACACACCTGGGCGTGCTACTTGATGTCGAAGGCATGGCACGCCAGCTTGAAATCACCACTTGGACGTGCCACTTGGGGTCCAGGCGTGGCACGCCAAGCTTAGAGGAGCAACACTAACATGTGCGTGCTACTTGAACACCAAGGCGTGGCATGCCAGTTCAAGTTTCCAGAGAAGGGGGTGAAGCCCCAAACACTTGGGCGTGCCACTTGGTGTCGAAGGCGTGGCACGCCAGCTTGAAGTCAACACTTGGGCGTGCCACTTGGGTACCAGGCGTGGCACGCCAATGCTGAAGAAGGACCTTGGGCGTGCCACTTGATGTCGAAGGCGTGGCACGCCACCTTCAGCAACCAAAGAAGAAGAAGACTGGGCGTGCCACTTGAGCTTTAAGGTGTGGCACGCCAAGACCAGAAGACCATGGGCGTGCCACTTGGATGCTGGGCATGTCACACCAGCTACTGGAACAAGAAGATCATGCATGCAACACATGGGCGTGGCACGCCACCTACTGGGGGTGGAACGCCAGTTATGTTTTCCAGAGAGGAAGATGAAGTACACACAATGGGCGTGGCACGCCACCTTCAGGGCTTGGCACACCAGTTATGCTTTCCAGAGGCATGAAGAAGATTTGTCATGGGCATGGCACGCCAGTATTAAATTCCAGAGAAGAAGATGGAGCTCACACTATTGGGCGTGGCACGCCAGACCTTAGGCGTGCAACGCCAGTTCAATTTTCCAAGGAAGATGAGCTTTAAGAAGATCCTGGGCATGACACTTGGGTTCGAAGGCGTGGCATGCGAGGGATGTCAACACAAGTGGTGTGCCACTTGAGGAGCTGCGCGTGGCACGCCAAGCCAACTCAATGGCTAGGCGTGGCACATCACTCAAATGCCACCCACACGCCAAGCTCAAGAGTCACGTTTTATGAGTTTTCCTCCTCCCTCCAGTTGTAATTTTCTTTTTTCTTTTGTAATTTATTAATTCTAGTGATAGGAGTAGTATAAATAACTCCTAGAAGTACTGAAAAGGGGTTGGGTTGGATTGGGATTGCCAAATCTTTTTAGTTTTACTTTACACTTTATCTCTTCCATCTCTTGTACTTTCCTCTAAGCTATGAGTAGCTAAACTCTCTCTCATTGGGAGAGGGAGCTCTGTTGTACTTGATGGATTAATGATAGTGAATTTCTTCTTCTCTTCATATTCTCTTTGATTTGCTAGAAGGAATTTCGTTTTTCATGCTAGTGTTTAATCATCTTGGGAAAGAGGTTGAATGCAAGATGGGTTTCATGGGAACCTTGGAAAAGGAAACATGAAATCAAGCTTGAAATCTCTTCTCACACTTGAGTAGAATCTGGGTTTTGGGATTGGATATGGTGACATATAATCCACCCACTATTTGGATCTATGATGATGTGTGGTATAATCAGGGACCAATCATATCTCTCTTCATGAGCAATTGGACAAAGGAATTGGCTAATTATCAAGATTTTAGAGATTGAATCACCAAGGGATTGGGGTTCAATCAATCATGATTGCCAAGAGGTCAATGAGTTGCATGATTGAAGATGAGACAAGCTGAATTTAATCCAAAGAGATTAACATCTTCCAATCCCAATGAATTTTCCCTATTCTTATCTTCCATATTCTTTATAACTTTCTTTACATTCTGCTATTCCCCATTCACATTTACATTTCAGCCATTTATGTTTCAATTCTTTACATTCTTGCCATTTACCTTACTCCACTTTATTGCTTTCTTTTATCTTTGAGCCATTTACAATGCTGTTGTTTAATTTTCCACATCCAATACTCTTTCTATTGCTTAGCTTAACTAAATTTATTCATCAACTAAAATTGCTCAATCAACCAATCTCTGTGGATACGATCCCACTCCACTGTGGGTTATTACTTGACGATAATTTTGGTGCGCTTGCCAAAGAATGGATTCATCTTTTATTCTTCATTTCTTTTAATTTTCCATTGTCTATATACTAACACTAACCAAAGCACACTAACTGTTTGATATTTTACATCACTTAATTCTTGACTCACCCACCCTTCTTCCAAAGGGTGATAACCTCTTTTTTTTGTGAATTTGTCTTGTGTATGACAGAGAGAAGGAGAGCTGAAATCTCCTACAATTCTAAACCAGAGAGAAGATTACTAAGATTGAGAAGAGAAGCAGTGGCAAGAGGCAAAAGAATGGTTGGTGAAGAGGAAGAGGAACCAGCTCAAACCATGAAAGGAGAAGCACACAACCACCATGAAGAAGCTGTTGGTAACCATGCTCTACAAGAGAGGAGAGTGCTAGGCTCCTACATAAATCCTAATACTGGGAATTATGGGAGTAGCATCTTGAGACCCACCATACATGCCAACAACTTTGAGCTTAAGCCACAGCTCATCACTCTTGTTCAGAATAATTGTTCCTTTGGAGGAAGTTTTCAAGAGGACCCCAATTAACATCTAACAACTTTCTTGAGGATCTATGACACTGTGAAATCCAATGGAGTTCATCCAGACACTTACAAACTGCTCTTGTTTCCCTTTTCTCTCAGGGACAAGGCATTAAAGTGGCTGGAATCATTCCCCAAAGAAAGCCTCACCACTTGGGAAGATGTTGTAAACATGTTTCTAGCAAGGTTCTACCCTCCACAAAGAATCAATAGGCTGAAAGCTGAGGTCCAAACGTTTAGACAACAAGACGGAGAGACTCTCTATGAAGCATGGGAGAGATACAAAGACTTGACAAGAAAGTACCCTCCAGATATGTTCAATGAGTGGGTACAACTGCATATATTCTATGAAGGGCTGTCATATGAATTCAAGAAGGCTCTAGACCATTCTTCAGGAGGCTCCCTCAATAAGAAGAAAACTATTGAAGAGGCCATAGATATCATTGAAATTGTTGCCAACAATGAGTACTTTTATACCTCTGAAAGGACTCAAAAGAAAGGAGTAATGGATCTCAGTTCCATGGATGCTTTGTTAGCATAAAACAAAGTGATCACAGCTCAACTAGCAGCTCTAACTAAGCAAATGGAGAAGAATCAAGTCTCAGCTGTCCATGTTCAAGAACTTACAAATGAGGAAGAGAACCCAGCAATTGAAGGTGAATGGGAGCAAGCAAACTATGTGAACAATTCCTCTAGACCACCATATGATTCCAACGCCAAGACATACAACTCAGGTTGGAAGAACAACCCAAATTTTGGATGGGAAAACCAGCAAAACCACAACCAAGAACACAAATCCTACCACTCTAACCAATACAATAACCACAACTCCAACCATCAATCAAGCAGCAACAAACCTTACCACAACTCACAAAATGCACCCTACCATTCCACCCAACAACCATACAACAACCACTCTCAAGATGTGATAACGAGAATTATTACCAGTTTAGAATCAATTGAAACAATTTGTTAGTAGCATAGTCCAAACCAACGATGAATTGTCTTAATCAAATGTCAAATTCAAATTCAAAATAACCGAGAGTAATAAAACCTCGGGTTATTCTCCCTATGATGCAATTGGAATGTTACTCTTTCGGTTGTGAAGGCAAAAAGGAGTTTTGAGTCAAAGAACAAAAGATTAAAGGAACTAAGCAATAAAAGAACTAAGAGATGATCAAAATTGGAAATTAATGCAGGTAACAAGGAACAAGATCAAAACTAGTGAAAATGCAAAGATATGTAAAAGAGCCTTGACTTGGGAATAAGAGGATCCAAGGAATCCTATCATCGCCATAACCACAACTATGGTAATTATGATGAGTCAATCTCGCCTAGTCAACCCCATCCATCGAGGAGTAAGTCAAGCAACCATAATTGACCTTAATCCATAAGTCCTAGCTAACTTACCAAACTAGTTGATAAAAAGCTAACGTCAATGGAAACAAGAGTCAACTAACTACCAAAGAATTACCACAAAATGTCGGACATTATGACTCTAGTATCCTAGGAAGTCAAATCACAAGCCAAGGTGGGAATATCTACTCAAAACTCAAAGTTGGCATTTTCACAAACACCTTGTGTGCATAAAATCAAAACATAAGAAATTGCAAAGGAAAATGGAAAGCAATAACCAACTATGTACAAAATCAACAATAAACATCCAAACAAGCATAAAGAAAGCATAGAGCATTAAATTCATCTATCAAAATTCCAAGATACCAAAATTGTATATATAAACAAAGTAACTTGAACCATAAGAAAATAAAGGCAAAAGCAATGTAATTAAAGAGAATATCAAGAGTACTTACAATAAAAGAAGCAAAAATCCACAGAAAAGCTTGCTATAAAACGCTACAATGGAAATGGAAATTAAACCCTAAGAGAGCATTTTCTACTCTACTCCTACTCCTACTCCTAATGCATTTTCTACCTAATTTAACCTAATGAAAGCCCCCCTTCTCATATGTGTTGAATTCCCCTTATATAGCACTCCAAATCAGCATCCAAGCCTTCTAAAATGGGCCAAAAGCCCTCAGAAAATCCACAGCACGCGTTGCATAATGAAATCACGTGCAGGGACCTGTGCGGATGCACAGATGTGTGCGTCCGCACACTTGGCTGAATGTTGACCTGTGCGTACGCACAGGTACTTGTGTGCATGCAAACATGCAAATTTCCTCTTGTGCGTACGCATGCAAGCTTGTGCGCACGCACACTTGCCTGTGTGTACTTTTCCTTGTTTTCTTCATGTGTTCTCCCTACTACATGCCTTCTTCCACTTTTGCTTAGCCAATCTTGCCAAAATGACCTAAAATTACTCACAAAATACATCACGGCATTGAATGGCATGAAAGTGGAATTAAAATCACTAATTTAGGCACAAAAGCACATGTTTTCACATTTATGTCCAAATTAGGGAGAAATCACAAAAGTATGCTATTTGAGTACTTAAGTGTGAATTTATGTGATGAAATTCATCCAAATCAAGCTAAAATATATCGTCAAATATGGACTCATCAATTCTCCCACACTTAAACAATAGCATGTCCTCATGCTAAACCAATAAGAAAAATGAGAAAAAGGGGTAATCAACTTATTAAATGCAACTACTTATATGCATGCAAGTATACTATTTACTATATATAACTATATCTCTATCTATGGTATCTATTATTTTCTATTGATTTAGTGAAAACAAACAATCAAATTCCAAGTAAGAGTATATACATATAGGGCTTAGCAAAGAATTAACTCAATGCAAACAAAATCTATTGAATTGATCCAACTCATCAAAAAGAAGCAACTTGCAAGAATGCATAATAAGAAGGGTAGAAACATAGAATTGAGTGATTGAACCCTCACTAGGTGTGTATATGCACTCTAATCACTCAGTGTCTAAGGGTCAATTCACTCAAGTCTCACCTAATCATGTTTTTATGGATTTGCTTTTCATCTAACAATCAACAACAGGAGATGCATGAATGCACTTATCATGAGGACTTATTAGGGTTGTAATGGGGTTAGGGTAAAGGTGGGATAGATATGGCTAAGTGGACTAAAATGGTTTGAATCCTTGATTAGTTTAAGTATCCAACTCAATCAAATCACAAAAATGTATTCTAACTACCCATTACTTCTTTTCACACACATTCATGTATGCTTTATCATCCACATCACATATGCATTCCTTATTCACCTTTTCTTTCTTAAGGATAACTTTTGTCCCCTTTTCATGATGATGTGTGTGTGTGTGTTTTTTTTTTTTTTTTTTATAAAATGCATATGTTTTAGTAGTTCATATATGAATGTTCCCATTTCCAAAATTTTCAATGAATACCCAAATATGCACATTTTCATTTACTACCAATGTTTCCCTTTCCCCCACACTTGAATAATACACATTCCTCAACCTAAGCTAATCAAGGATACAATCCAAGGTAAATTCATTTTTTTCTGCTTAAGGTTGTAATGAGGTGCTATTACAAACGATGGGGTCAATAAGGCTCAAAGGGGTTAACAAAGGTAGATGCAAAGGGTAGGCTATATGGGTAAAGTGAGCTTCAATCAAAGATAGCTTCAATCATGCTCAGTGCAATTCAAAACATTAATCATTGGAAATAAAGAATCAAGCAAAACCAAGATTACAATCATAGAAAAGATATATCACACAATGAACATAATTAGTGGTTAAAATGTGTAATCACTCATTAAAGCTCAAAAACTCACAAGGCATTTTATTTTATCTCTCTTCTATGTTCCACAAAAATTCATTCAAGCAAGTTTAAAAATAATTTTCCAAATCAATTCAATAGAATGCCTAAAAACAAAATTCTTGGAAAATCCTTGTTATTTTTCACCAAAATTATTTTCTATATGTATGTATGATGTGATGGATGCAATTTCAAAAACTTCCCTTGTTCTATTCCTAATTTTCAACATTCAAAAATTAACATGAACAATTGGGACAAAATTGAACTAGGTGTTATACTATTCACATCATCCAATCACAACTTTTATCTATAAAATATATACTAAGAAAAAAAATGCAAAATGCAATAACTATGGATGAACTAAGATGTGTATATATATATATATATATATATATATATATATATATATATATATATATATATATAGAAGAAAGTGCAATGCAACAATCAAAAACACTCTAAATATCTACAAGAGACATAATAAAAAGAAACAAAAATAAGGTGCAAAGTGTTCGGAAAAGAAAGTTTACGCCCCAAAATGACGAATCCTCCCCCACACTTAAGCGTTGCACGGTCCTCCGTGCGCAAACACAATCCGGGGGGGAATGTCTCTCAAGAGCTCCACCTTCGGTTGGCGGATACGGGGGGGCTTGGGTTGTGGGAAAACCGCCAAGTCCAATGTATGCTCGGCATCTCCCTCCTCGATGTCCTTCTCCTCTCCCTGCTCCTTGCCTTGACATCTCATCCTCAAAAAGAAGGAATGAAGTATAATTAGGAATCGTAGGGCAAGTAACACAAAAGGGAAAAGGAGGGAGCAAATAAGCATCTAATTGAGGAAGTTTGCATAGTAGTGTGGAATACGCACAACGGCCGGTTAAAGTGGCATCCACACAATCAAAAAATAAGAATGAGTTCCTCAATTAAATGTCCTAAAATGTAACTAAAAGATGAGCCTCAATTAAACACAAGAAAACTTAGGCAAACAACAAGAGTGAATTGAATTAGGAATATTGGATATTGAAATTGTGCAAGTGAAAGCGTAAGATTAATAAAATAGCACAACAAACAATAACCAATGCAATAATAAAGAGAAAATTACTTATTCATCCTTGGGAATAAGGCAATAATCACATGGGAAGGTGCTTGCTACAAAAAGTGAAAAGTCTTTATAAGAATCAAGTCAAGTCAGCTCAAACAAATGCAAAGCATTAACAAGGAGCAAATACCTTGTGATGTGATTATATTGACTTAAAAACCATGATGAACAAGCAATTTCATTCAATTCACTAAATTCAATATGTACTTGTTACAAATTGCACCAACAAGAAATTAAATGTCAATGTCCATATCCATTTGGTGCTAGCAACTCAAAGTATTGAACAAGTATATTATTGAAATTTCAATCCAAAATAATATCGTAATCATTTAAAAGTATACAATTCTTTATTAGAATGCCAAACAAGGATATAGTCCAACACATATGGTCATGACAACATATGAGTTAAACAAAAAGTCCATTCAGGCATTTAAACAAACACATGGTATACGGTGCACATATTCATCAATTCAAGCCAAAATTTCAAGCATGAACAACCTATAAATCAGAAATTGAACACTTGCAATTCAACAATAAATAATTAAGCAAAACTTAAGCTAAATAACCAAAGTTAAATCAAGAAAATAGAAAATAAGTAAGCAAGCAATTAAACATAGCAAAGAAGATTAAAACAAGAAAATGGAAAAGATGAAGAGTAGACAAGAAAGGGATAGGCAACAGTGGCACTTGTGTTAGCCACTGCGAGGCTCACGATGGAAGAACTTTTCCGGAGAAGAGAAGAAAAAAAGAAGAGATAAGAAAGAAGAAGAAGAAGAAAAGAGAAGGAAGAGAGAGAGAGAGAGAGAGAGAGAGATAGAGAGAGAGAGAGAGCGAGAGAGAGAGAGAGAGAGAGATAGGTGGTGGCGGTGGTGGTTTTGGCGCCGGCGGCGGCGGTCGGATGGCGACGGTGGTGGTCACCGGAAGAAGGGTTGGGTTTGGTTAGGGAGGTAGAGGAAGAAAGAAGGAAAGAAGTAAAGGGGTGAGGAGTGGCGCAACAGGGCACCCTTCCTCATTATTGCCTAGACCGTGACCCGTGCGTACCCACAAAGGTGTGTGCGTATGCACACTTGCAAAATCTGGGGGTGTTCCTACGCACAGGACGTGCGAGCGCTGCTGGCAGAGGGGATTTCAAGACGTGTGCGCTCGCACAAAGCTGTGCGCACGCACAGAACACTTTTCTTTTTTTTTTTCAATAAAATGACCATGGGTGCGTACGCACAAGACAGTGTGTGCACACACAGAATGAAAATGTTGGGGGTGCGCGTGCATAGAGGATGCGAGCGCTGCGAAAAGGGCGTGCTAAAATGGGTGTGCGTATGCACACTACTATGCGCCCGCACAGGTGGGGAAAAACAGGGGAAGTGTGCGCTCGCACGAGGCTGTGCGCACGCACAGAACTCTATTTCTGCAACATTTTTAAAGCCTCTAAGGCACCAACCATGATATCAATCAAAGGTTTTCAAGCCCAAAACACATCATTTTTCAAAAACAAATGATCAAACATAAAATGCAACTAACTTAAACCTAGAATGCAATCAAATTATGCTAATTGGTGCACGAAATTGTGATTCACACTTTTCACAACTCCGTGCAACTAACCAGCAAGTACACTGGGTCGTCCAAGTAATACCTTACGTGAGTAAGGGTCGATCCTATGGAGATTGTCGGCTTGAAGCAAGCTATGGTCATCTTGTAAATCTCAGTCAGGTGGATTCAAATGGTTATGAGGTTTTGATAATTAAAAGATAAATAAAACATAAAATAAGTTAAAGATACTTATGTGATTCATTGGTGGGAACTTCAGATAAGCGTGTGAAGATGCTTTGTTGCTTCTGAACTTCTGCTTTCCTATTGTCTTCTTCCAACCATGCGTGCTCCCTTCCATGGCAAGCTGTAGGATCCTCTCAGTGAAAATTGTCCTCTACAATTTCTGCACGGCTAATCAACTGTCGGATTTCTCGTCTCGGATGAAAAATACCAGGCACAGCTACCACATGGCTAATCATCTGTCAGTTCTTGCTAGCGTCGGAATAGGATCCATTGATCCTTTTGCACACTGTCACTGCGCCCAACATTTGCAGGTTTGAAGCTCGTCACAGTCATCCCTTCCCGGATCCTACTCAGAATGCTACCAATGATTCTAGCCTATACCACAAAGATACTAATCTCACGGACTCGCTCCGTCTATTAGATATCCAAGAGATACGCACTCAAGCTGTCGCCCAATGACTACGTTGAGCTCAGATAGAACGGGAGTCGTTGTCAGGCATGCGTTCATAGGTTTGAGAATAATGATGAGTGTTACAGATCATCATATTCTCTCTATTGAAGTACGAGTGAGTATCTTAAAATAGAATCAAGCGTGATTGAATAGAAAACAGTAGTAATTGCATTAATTCATGAAGAACAGCAGAGCTCCACACCTTAATCTATGGGGTGTAGAAATTCTACCGTAGAAAATACTAAGTGAAAATAGTCTAGGCATGGCCGTGTGGCCAGCCTCTCAAAACGTGAAATATGGCCTAAGCTCTCTAATACAATAGTAAAAAGTGCTATTTATACTAAACTAATTACTAGGGTTTACAGAAAATAAGTAACTAAGTGCAGATGGTGCAGAAATCCACTTCGGGGGCCCTGACGTTAGGATTTTTACCAGTAAAGAGATTCATAGAAACGGTCGCGTTGTAGATATAGTCTCTAAACCGACAAAAATCCCTTCGTACAAACGTTTTGGGTGTCACAAGTAACAAACCCCTTTAGAAATTATTAACCGAGTATTCAAACCTCGGGTCGTCTTCTCAAGGAACTGCGAGGAAGTATGTTCTTATTATTGGCTATAAAGGTTGTAATCGGGGTTTAGAAGATGAGAAGCAAGTAATTTAAATGACAAGTAAAGTAAATGGCAATTAAAATAAATAAATACTATAAAGCAGACTTTTGGCAAGGTAAGAGAAGTTGGAGGCCCAACGTAGTTATCTCTCTCAGCTATAATGAAAGTTGAATCTAGACTCCACTTGATCAACCTGTACTAAGGCAAAGGAAAGTCAAGTGACTAATTAAATTGACCTTTGAATCCTATTTATTTCCTAAGAAAAGGTTGGGATTACTCAAGTTCAGCTCAATTAGCAAGATAACGATTATCAATTATGTTGAGTTTAATAACTATTGAGTTACTGAATTCTTAACCAGGACCAAAAGGGGAAAAAGTAAAATTGCTGGAATAATAAAAATATCCTTAGATGGGAAACAATGGTGACTTAAATCAAAGAGACCAATCATAAACTGAAAATACCTCAATTATCATTAATTCAAAGAACAATCTGTGACATGGAATAATTCATAAATCAAATTATAATAATCAATTCAAATGTTGGAATAAATAAATAAAAGTAAAACTAAAATAAAAGAACATTAAACCTGGGATCCAGAGTTACTCTTAAAACAAGAAGAAATCCTAAATCCTAAAAGAGAGAGAGAGAAGATCTCCCTCTCAACTAAATCTAAATCATTGAAAAGTAAAAATATATGCGAGCTCTCTTTGAATGGGTGCATTCTCACACTTTATAACCTCTAGTCTATGCTGTCTGTACTTGGATCTGGGCCAAAAAGGGCTTCAGAATTCGCTGGGGGCGCATTCTGTAAATTCTGATACGTGGCCCCTGTCACGCGTCTGCGTGGGTCACGCGGTCGCATCATTTGGAGCTTTTCCTTGCCACGCGGTCGCGTCAGTCATGCGACCGCGTCAGTCATGCGGCCGCGTCGCTGCTGATTCGTGCTTGGCACGCGATCGCGTCGTCCATGCGATCGCGTGGATACCAGTTTCCTTAAAGCTCCGTTTTGCTTTCTCCTTCCATTTTAGTATGTTTCCTTTTCCATCCTTTAAGTCATTCTGCCTTAGAAAATCTGAAACTACTCAACACACTAATCACGGCATCGAATGGAAATAAAGGTAATTAAATTAATTAATTTTAAAGCTTAGGAAACATGTTTTTCACAATATGACATAATAAGGAAGGGAAAGTGAAACCATACAATTAATGTGAATAAGTAGGTGAAGGATTGTATAAATTACTCAAATTAAGCACAAAAGAACTCATGAAATATGGATTTATCAACCTCCCCACACTTAAACACTAGCATGTCCTCATGCTAAATCCAAGGTAAATAATTAAGGTTAAAGTGATGGAATGTCATGCAATGCAACCTAATTTGAATGCAACTACCTAAATGAATGATGCATCTTGCAATTCTAAATTATTCACTCATATATAAAGCTTACATGTAGTCAAATTAATTCACATTCTCAAGGAGTCATGTATATATATATAGCCAACCCTTAAATAATAAAGCATTTTAGCAAATGAGATGGGAAAGAAAACATTGTACAAACTTGCAAAACAATTAGTAAATTAAGTACAGATATATGTTGATGAGTTATTGAACCCTCACTGGATTTTGTGTTTACTCTCTAGTCACTCAGTGTTTCTTGGGTTTATTCACTCTATTTTTCTTTTTATTCTTAATTTCTATAGCTTTGTTTTTCATCTAACCAATCAACAATTATAGAATATAGTCATACCAAAAAGTCATGAGGTCTTTATTGAGGTTGTAATGGGGTCAAGGTAAGGGTAAGGATTTTATGTATAGGGTCAAGTGAGCTAATAAGTGAATCCTTAATTAGACTAAGATCTCACCTAACATACATATTTAGTAAAACAAAATCTCTTTACCTATTTTCCCATATTTCCCACTTATTGTTACATGCTCATGTTTCACTTTTTGCTTTTTCTATTCCATGTGCATTGCTTTTATTTTGCATTGGGGAATTTCTTTTGGATCCCCTTTTATTAAATGCTGAAAAATAACTCTTTTTTTTAATGCACATGGTAATTGAATCACTTAGATTTTCTCATGAGCATGCTTCCCAAATTTATTTTATTTCTTTTAACTTCTCTACCTTTTTGTTTCTATTATCCATGTTCCCAAAAGGTTTCCCACATTTTACTCTATTTATAATTTCCTATCTTAAGCTAACCAAGGATTCACTTGGGGTTTTCTTTTGTTTTTCTGCTTAAGGCTAGTAATTTGGCTAAATAGAATAAAGGGGTTTTAAAAGGCTCAAGGGGGCTAACAAGGGTGATGTAAAAGGTAGGCTAATTTGGGGTGAGTGAGCTAAAATCAAATGATGGCCTCAATCATTCTCTTGGTATGTATCTATTCTATATTCTATAATTGGACATATAAATTAAAGCAAAGAAAAGAACATCAGAATAAAAAGAAATGTAACACACAGAAATGAAATTATGGTTTGAATGCAACCATACAATTTAAGCTCAAGACTCACAGGCTGTGTGTTCTCTAACTCAAGCATTATATATCATTTATATATTGTATGCAGTTTTAGTTAAAAATTCCCATTATTCTCATAAAAAAATTATTTAGGGTGGCTTTTAAAGTTTTAATGTTCCTCCTTGATGAAATGTTGTCAGCTTAACTACATCATGTAATGCTATATACAAGTTTTGTGGATTTAAATCTGATATGTTCAATTTCCTAGCTTACTTCCTTTTTATATTTTTCAATTTAAACTATACTATCTTATGCTAAAAAGGGTAAATTATACTAATTAATCGACTAATAAATCAGAATTGCAATTTAAACTAAATAACTAAAATAAACTAAATGGCTAAAATATGAACTAAAGATGCAAAATGCAGAAAATAGAGTAAAAATACATAAAAGCAATGTATAAGTATTCAGAAAATAACAATAAAAAGAAAAATACAGAAAAATATCCAAAATAAAAGAAAAAGTATTTAGTGGTTCACCAAAATAAATGCCAGAGATAGCGACCTCCCCACACTTAAAAGGAAGCATCGTCCCCGATGCTCAATCAAGTCGGGTGTGAAGGAGTGTCATCACTAGAAGGGATGGTAGCTGGAGTCTCAGTGGTGGTGGTGGGCTGAGAATCTGGCTGCTGTGGAGGAGGTGTTGACTGGATTGGGATCTCAAGATCCACAGCCTCAATCTGATGTGGGACCGCTGCCTGTGGTGCGGCAGGTGCTACCTCCTGGGGATGGGTCTCTGCCTCGGGCGCATCCGCCTCCTCCTCAGATGCCTCGGATGGTGTGTCGGACTCGGAGGAGATGTCGCCGGATCGTATCATCAGCTTTAGGTGCTCATAGCGCCGCTTGTTGCGACGCTCCATCTGGTCAAGTCGTCGGAACAAGCGGTGCACCAGATGATAGACGGGCTCTGTGGCAGGTGGAGGTGCAGTGGTGGTAGCAGGGGTAGGTGGTGCAGCAGTGGAGGAAGAGGGTCCAGCAGACGGTGGGGCTGACTCATCAGTAGCAGTGAATGGTGGTGGTCTATGGCCCAAGGCTAAGAAGTTCCAGCTGTGCGGAATGATCTTCCTGCAATCCGCCACTGGTGGTCTCTCATCGGCATCCTCCCATGGCACGTCAGCTCGACGGCCAAGCTGTGTAACTAGATATGGAAAGGGGAGGGTGCCTCGAACGTGGACCCTGGCCATATAATGCCAAATGAAACGTGGCAGATAAAGGTCCTTACCCTCCAGCACACACCAAATGAGGGTGATCATAGCATCCGGGATCTCCGTCTCATGAGTACTCGGCATCACATAATTACTCAAGATCTGATGCCATAACCGAGCCTCATCGTTCAAGTATGCTCTCTTGATCCCTCTAGGCATGGTAGTGTCCTGACCCATCTCCCAAGGAACTGTCGGATCGAGAGCTATCCGTGCCTTTACGGCATCCCAATCAAACTTCATCTGGTGCATGTCCTCCTCAGCCTTTAAATAACCATCAGGCTGATCGGACTTGGCTGGGAGCCAGAGAATGTCCTCTAAGGCCTCCTCAGTGACCAGAATTTGTTTTCCTCTCAGGTTCACTACATCTAGGATAGTGAGATAGTAGTTGCAGTAGAATTTCCGTACCCAAGATGAATTGAGCTCTGTCAGTGTTCTCTCCAGAAAGAACCAGCCCCTTTGCTTAATTTGCTCAGTGGTGTACTGCTGGAGGGCTTCTGGAATCTTCAGAGTTTGTTCCAGGTATAGATTTCTGGAGTTTGCAAAAGCCGGGTACTTCAACTCACAGTACCGGTTTGCAAATTTTATAGGATCAGTCGCAGGGAGCATCTGGTCAGCTTTTTCCTGCTGTGTGAAGTTCTTCTCCCGCCATGAAGAATCATGCATTAGAGCAATGATGGACTGGGAGGAATCTCCTCTCTTGCGCTTGCCAGTAGCCTTGCCTTTTTCTTTCCTCTGTGAGGCAGACATCCTGAAAAACAGAAAACCAGGATATGGATAAAATAGGAAAGCAAATAGGCAATTAAACAAAGGAAACTCAAAGCGGCAAAGGAGAAATAGAATAAGGAAGATGAGTAAATGAAATGTGATTGAATTTATGTTAAATGGAAAAATAATCAATATGCCATGGTTAGAAAGTTAGAGGAAAGTGAAAATAAACAGAAAAGAGATCAAAAGTGTTAGTATGGTTAGAATTTGAAAAAGAAATTAGTAAATAAAATTAGGGAGTTAGTAAAGTGTGGGTTAAAGTAAGTGGCATAGAAAAATTCCATATAACAAGGATTCACAGGTAAGAATAGAAGTACTCATAATCGAACAAGGAAAACAGGGTGATGCTGATTCGAATAGAAATAAAGAAAGCAAAAATTGGAATCAGTGAATCACAAATGCAGTTTATCAACCAGGAAATCAAAGAGGATAAGAAAGTCTGCCATAGCATTCATGAAATGGTTTGGGTAAAGCAGAGTAAAACAGAGTTCAGACATGCCAAACCAAAACATGAATGAAAAAAAAAATTTTTTTTAAATTTGGGCAGCATTCCGGCTAAAATTGGATTATCCCGGAAAATAAACAGCAATCATAGCAGTTCATATGAATTTAAAAACTAGCTGCAGTTACCAGCAATGAATAAAAACAGGAAAATTTAGAGTAACAAGCAGCAATTGCAAGAAATCACAACATATGAACGAGGTCATAGGAACAGCAAAATTGCAGTTATGATAAAACATAGACAGGAACAGTGCAAGTAAACAGACCTAGATCCACTAACCAAAGCCTAAGCTACCTAACAACCTAAAAATCCACTACAGCAGGCATATCTATCTATCCTAATGATGAACAGAAACGGAAAAAATTATAGAAAAATGACGAACGGATAAAAGGCGGTTGCGTTTTGCGGAACCTGGTAGGCGGAAGGGGTGGAACGGGGAAGAAGGTGGCTGCGGCGGCGTCCGGCGGGGTGGCGGGGCACGGTGTCGCGGTGGCGGCTGATGGGGGTAGTGGCGGCGAGGGTTTTGGGTTAGTGATAGAAGAAGGGGGGTGTGGGTGGGTGGCGGATAGAGGGGGGCGCGACTGGGTGGCTGGTGGTGGGGGGCGGTGGTCGCGGAGGCAGTGGTGGAGAGGGGAGGAGAGAGGAAGAAGGGAGAAGAAGGGAGGGGAGGGGGTTGTGGCGGCGGTGTCCGAGGTGGCGGCGTTGTCTGGGTGGCCGGCGGTGGCGGCTGGGTGGTGCTGGGTGGTGCTTGGAGGGGGAGGGAGCAGAGAGGGAGAAGAGGGTTGGGGGTGGGGGGGCTTCGCGACTGATAGGGTTCGCGGGCTGGGGGGGTTATATTTTCGAATCCACGCGGCCGCGTGGGGCACGCGGTCGCGTGGTTGGGCGAAAATAGGAGTGACGCGATCGCGTGGGGTGTGCAATTGCATGAGAGGGGGGAAAAGAAGGGTGACGCGATCGCGTGGGTCGCGCGATTGCGTCGCTGGAATTTGTGCTAAACGCACGACTCCAGCGCCATTTTAGCGCAACTCTCTTTCTCCTTTTGGGGTGATGTGCAATCCATGCGACGCGATCGCGTCGCTCACGCGGTCGCGTGGGATTGGTATTGTGTAAGTGATGCGATCGCATGGGGCATGCGATCGCGTGGGCCAATTTGTGTGAAACGCACAAGGGCCACACGATTCCAGCCTAACTTTCTGTTCGTTGGATTCTTACGCCGATATATATATCACGCGGCCGCGTGGGTCACGCGGTCGCGCGGGTGGTGTTTTTTTTGCAATATGACGCGATCGCATGGAGCATGCGGTCGCGTCATGCATCCCCTTTTTTTTTTATATATATATGCATGAAAAATGCAGAATGCAATGATTAACATGAATGCTATGCATGATTCCAAGTTTAATAAATTAAAATGAAAAAGGAAAAAATGAAAGCAATTAACAAGAAATAAATTGAAAAAGAAGCGACCATACCATGGTGGGTTGTCTCCCCACCTAGCACTTTTAGTTAAAGTCCTTAAGTTGGACATTGGAGGGGTATCCTGTTATGGTGGCTTATGTTTAAATTCGTCCAAAAATCTCCACCAGTGCTTGGAATGCCAATAGCCTCCGGGGTCCCAAACCAAGCATGCAAAGCTTCTGAGCAGCTCCAAACAGATTTTCAAGCTCCCGGGACTACGAATGTCAGGATAGAGTCCAGGATTCCAAGCCTTGCTTTTAAATCCGCCTCCGTCTTGATCTGCATGTTTCCATTCGGGCGGGTTAAAAAGTAGAAACTCACCTTGGTAACCAAACGTCTTCTGTGATCCATGTAATTGAGCATGATACCAATCCGTGTACTTCGAAGTGAAGCGTGGAACCTTATTGAACCTTGTGCACCAGCTCTGAGTACGAGCCATTTCCCTCTTACTCTTAAAGCCGCAGAGAGCTCTAAGCTGGCCATCTGTTTCAAGCAAACCATATTCTAGTGAATAAGTAAAGTTATAAGTTAAGGATTGTACCCACTTGAAGCTTGTATTAGGTGGTAATGGCCTTGGGATAGGTGTTTTTGGTGGTTCTTCAAGTTCCGTTTCCTTGTGCTCTTCTGTGAATTCCTCCACTTCTTTGCAAAGATATTCAATTGTATATGTGTCCTGGTCAAAGTCTTCTGTGTCTTCCTCATCACTTGAGTCATAGATTGGAGGTTGGGAGAAATCTACCTCTGCATCATCTTCATATTCACTTGGGGAAGATTCTTCTATCTCAGAGAATTCACTTGCGGATGCAAGTTCATCACTAAGAGAGCTAGACTTGTGACTATCATCATCAAGGGAATTTGTTTCTTGGATTATTCCGTCTGATTCTTCATAAACGATTTGCCTTGGAGAAATATCCTCCTTAGCATCAACTGTAGCATCCTGGACGGAGTTTTCCTCAATTCTGGATTCCCATGGAGGTTCAGCATCTCCTAGATCTTCAACCAACTCTTCTTCTTGAATAAAGACAGCTTCTTCTAATTGTTCTAGTACAAATTCATGCTTTGTCTTGTCCACTGGAGTTTCTGGCACTTCCTTCATGCTCTGCTCTTCATTGGGCTATCCACATGGAGCTGTGGTTGATCCTTGTATATTTGAGCACCTAGAAGCCCATTGAATCATCACTTGCTCCAGTTGTTTAATGGTTGATTGAAATTTAATTACTGTTTCTCTTAGGCGATCCTCTGCTTCTTGGGTTGCTGGACTTGGACATGCTACAAAGAAAAGTGGTGGTGATTGGGAGCGATTGGATTGGTATTGGGGTAAGGATGGATCATATGGTGGGGAATGGTGAAGAGAAGCTTGTGAGTGTGGTGGTTCAAGGTTATGTTGAAAGGGTGGTTTATATGTACGGGGTGGGGCTTGTTGGTAGTTACAAGGTTGTCCACCATGTCTTTCAGCTGGGTATGCATTGTGGAATGGTCTTTGTCCAGGATATCTCGGAGGGTGTTGCTGCCAAAAGGGTTGATTAGATCCTCTTGGTTCTATCCATCCTTGATTGGTCTGACCTTGATGCACATTCCTGCTGTAACTTCTATTTCCCTTAACAACATTAGAACCAAACTCAAAGCGAGAGGGGTGAGAGTTCATAGTAGCAAATAAAGGTAAAAAGGAAAAACAAAAATAAATAAGCAAGCAAAAGAAAAATATTTACAATAACCAATAATAAGGCACACGTTAGTAGTTCCCCGGCAACGACGCCATTTTGACGTTAGGATTTTTACTAGTAAAGAGATTCATGGAAACAGTCGCGTTGTAGATATAGTCTCTAAACCAACAAAAATTCCTTCGTACAAACGTTTTGGGTGTCACAAGTAACAAACCCCTTTAGAAATTGTTAACCGAGTATTCAAACCTCAGGTCGTCTTCTCAAGGAACTGCGAGGAAGTATGTTCTTATTATTGGCTATAAAGGTTGTAATCGGGGTTTAGAAGATGAGAAGCAAGTAATTTAAATGACAAGTAAAGTAAATGGCAACTAAAATAAATAAATACTATAAAGCAGACTTTTGGCAAGGTAAGAGAAGTTGGAGGTCCAACGTAGTTATCTCTCTCAACTATAATGAAAGTTGAATCTAGACTCTACTTGATCAACCTGTACTAGGGCAAAGGAAAGTCAAGGGACTAATTAAATTGACCTTTGAATCCAATTTATTTCCTAAGAAAAGGTTGGGATTACTCAAGTTCAGCTCAATTAGCAAGATAACGATTATCAATTATGTTGAGTTTAATAACTGTTGAGTTACTGAATTCTTAACCAGGACCAAAAGGGGAAAAAGTAAAATTGCTGGAATAATAAAAATATCCTTAGATGGGAAGCAATGGTGACTTAAATCAAAGAGAACAATCATAAACTGAAAATACCTCAATTATCATTAATTCAAAGAACAATCTGTGACATGGAATAATTCATAAATCAAATTATAATAATCAATTCAAATGTTGGAATAAATAAATCAAAGTAAAACTAAAATAAAAGAACATTAAACCTGGGATCCAGAGTTACTCTTAAAACAAGAAGAAATCCTAAATCCTAAAAGAGAGAGAGAGAAGATCTCCCTCCCAACTAAATCTAAATCATTGAAAAGTAAAAATATATGCGAGCTCTCTTTGAATGGGTGCATTCCCACACTTTATAACCTCTGGTCTATGCTGTCTGTACTTGGATCTGGGCCAAAAAGGGCTTCAGAATTCGCTGGGGGCGCATTCTTTAAATTCTGATACGTGGCCCCTGTCACGCGTCCGCGTGGATCACGCGGTCGCGTCATTTGGAGCTTTTCCTTACCACGCGGTCGCGTCAGTCATGCGGCCGCGTCGCTGCTGATTCGTGCTTGGCACGCGATCGCGTCATGCATACGATCGCGTGGATACCAGTTTCTTTAAAGCTCCGTTTTGCTTTCTCCTTCCATTTTAGTATGTTTCCTTTTCCATCCTTTAAGTCATTCTGCCTTAGAAAATCTGAAACTACTCAACACACTAATCACGGCATCGAATGGAAATAAAGGTAATTAAATTAATTAATTTTAAAGCTTAGGAAACATGTTTTTCACAATATGACATAATAAGGAAGGGTAAGTGAAACCATACAATTAATGTGAATAAGTAGGTGAAGGATTGTATAAATTACTCAAATTAAGCACAAAAGAACTCATGAAATATGGGTTTATCAGGCCCACTTGGAGTGTGCTTGGGCTGAGCATTGAGCTTTACATGTGCATAGGCTATTCTTGGAGATAAACGCCAGCTTGGGTGCCAGTTTGGGCATTTTACGCCAGTTCTAGTGCCAGTTCTGGCGTTTTACGCGAGAAATCTCTGGTGAGCATTTGGACGCCAGTTTGGGCCATCAAATCTCAGGAAAAGTATGAACTATTATATATTTCTGGAAAAAGCCCAGGATGTCTTCTTTCCAACGCAATTGAGAGCGCGCCAATTGGGCTTCTATAGCTCCAGAAAATCCACTTCGAGTGTAGGAGGGTCAGAATCCAACAGCATCTGCAGTCCTTTTTCAGCCTCTGAATCAGATTTTTACTCACGTCCCTCAATTTCAGCCAAAAAATACCTGAAATCACAGAAAAACACACAAACTCATAGTGAAGTCCAGAAATGTTATTTTTGCATAAAAACTAATAAAAATATAATAAAAAGTAACTAAAATATACTAAAAACTATGTAAAAATAATGCCAAAAAAGGTATAAATTATCCGCTCATCACAACACCAAACTTAAATTGTTGCTTGTCCCCAAGCAACTAAAAACAAAATAGGATAAAAAAGAAGAGAAAATACAATAAATTCCAAACTTATCAATGAACTTAGTTCCAATTAGATGAGCGGGGCTAGTAGCCTTTTTGCTTCTGAACAGTTTTGGCATCTCACTTTATCCTTTGAAGTTCAGAATGATTGGCATCCATAGGAACTTAGAATTCAGATAGTGTTATTGATTCTCTTAGTTCAGTATGTTGATTCTTGAACACAACTACTTTATGAGTCTTGGCCGTGACCCTAAGCATTTTGTTTTCCAGTATTACCACCGGATACATAAATGCCACAGACACATAACTGGATGAACCTTTTCAGATTGTGACTCAGCTTTCCTAGAGTCCCCTGTTAGAGGTGCCCAGAGCTCTTAAGCACACTCTTTTTGCTTTGGACCACGACTTTAACTGCTCAGTCGCAAGCTTTTCACTTGACACCTTCACGCCGCAAGCACATGGTTAGGGACAGCTTGATTTAGCCGCTTAGGCCAGGATTTTATTCCTTTGGGCCCTCCTATGCATTAATGCTCAAAGCCTTGGATCCTTTTTAACCTTGCCTTTTGGTTTAAAGGGTTATTGGCTTTTTCTGCTTGCTTTTTCTTTTTCTTTCTTTTTTTCTTTATTTTTTTTGCCAATTTTTTTTCATATTTTTTTTGCAAGCTTTTGCTTTTCAGTGCTTTTTCTTGCTTCAAGAATCAATTTTATGATTTTTAAGATTATGAATAACATTTCTCTTTTTTCATTATTCTTTCAAGAGCCAACAATTTTAACATTCATAAACAACAAATTTAAAAATATGCACTGTTCAAGCATTCATTCAGAAAACAAAAAGTATTACCACCACATCAAAATAATTAAACTAATTTCAAGATAGAATTCGAAATCATGCACTTCTTGTTCTTTTGCAATTAAAACAATTTTCATTTAAGAAAGGTGAAGGATTCATAGGACATTCATAGCTTTAAGACATAGACACTAGACACCAATGATCATGTAATAAAGACACAAACATAGACAAAACATAAAGCATATATTTCAAAAAACAGAAGAATAAAAACAAGGAAATTAAAGAACGGGTCCACCTTAGTGATGGCGGCTAGTTCTTCCTCTTGAAGATCTTATTGAGTGCTTGAGCTTCTCTATGTCTCTTCCTTGCCTTTGTTGTTCCTCTCTCATGGCCTTTTGGTCCTCTCTGATTTCATTGAGGATAATGGAGTGCTCTTGGTGCTCCATCCTTAGTTGTCCCATTTTAGAACTCAATTCTCCTAAAGAAGTGTTGAGTTTCTCCCAATAGTTGTTTGGAGGAAAATGCATCCCTTGAGGCATCTATAGAATTTCTTGATGAGGAACTTCCTCATGCTCTTGTTGAGGTCCATGAGTGGGCTCTCTTGTTTGCTCCATCCTCTTTCTAGTGATGGGCTTTTGAGATGAATCTCTCCATCTCCCATGACTCGGAGGTGGAAGCAATTGCCTTCCCTTTCCTCTTTTTAGAGGTTTCTCTGGCCTTAGGTGCCATTAATGGTTATGGAAAAACAAAAAGTAGAGCTTTTTCCCACACTAAACTTAAAAGGTTTGCTTGTCCTCGAGCAAAAGAAGAAAGAAAAGAGTAGAAGAAGAAGAAATAGAGGAGATGGAGGGGGGTGAGTAGTTCGGCCAAAGGGGGAAAGAAGTGTTTATGATGTGTGAAAGTGGAGGAGTAAAGAGGGGCTATTTATAGGGTAGGGGAGAGAGTGTTATGGAGAGGTGTGAAGAGGAGAAAGAGTGAGTTGGAGTAGGTGGGGATCCTGTGGGGTCCACAGATCCTGAGGTGTCAAGAAATTCTGGTCCCTGCACCATTCTGGCGTTCAAACGCCCTTTGTGTGCCAATCCTGGCGTTAAACGCCAGCTCTGCTACCTTTCCTGGCGTTAAACGCCAGTCTGCTACCCCTTTCTGGCGTTTAGCGCCAGCCAGACACCCTTTTCTGGCGTTTAACACCCAAAGTGCTGCCTATTCTGGCATTTAACACCTAGAATGCTGCCAAGCTGGACGTTAAACGCCCATTCTGCTATCCTTACTGGCATTTAAACGCCAGTAAGCCTGTCCTCTATGGTGTGCTATTTTTGATGTTGTTTTTGATTTTGCTTTAATTCTGCAGTTGTTTTATGACTTCACATGATCATCAACCTAAAGAAAACATAAAATAACAATGGAATATAAATAAATATAATTAAATAACATTGGGTTGCCTCCCAACAAGCGCTTCTTTAATGTCAATAGCTTGACAGTGAGCTCTTAGGGAGCTTCACAGAGACTCAGAGCTTGATGGTGGCCTCCCAACACCAAACTTAGAAGTTGAGTGTGGGAGCTCTGTTTGACTCTGTATTGAGAGAAGCCTTTCATGCTTCCTCTCCATGGTTACAGAAGAAGATCCTTGAGCCTTAAACACAGGGTAGTCCTCATTCAATTGAACGACTAACTCTCCTCTGTCCACATCAATCACAGCTCTTACTGTGGCTAAGAAGGGTCTTCCAAGGATAATGGATTCATCCTCATCCTTCCCAGTGTCTAGGATTATTAAATCAGCAGGGATGTAAAAGCCTTCAACCTTCACTAAGACATCCTCTACAAGTCCATAAGCCTGTTTCATTGATTTATTTGCCATCTCTAGTGAGATTCTTGCAGCTTGTACCTCAAAGATCCCCAGTTTCTCCATTACAGAGAGTGGCATGAGGTTTATTCCTGACCCCAGGTCACACAGAGCCTTCTCAAAGGTCATGGTGCCTATGGTACAAGGTATTAAGAACTTTTTAGGATCCGGTTTCTTCTCAGGTAATTTCTGTTGAACCAAGGCATTCAGTTCATTAATGAGCAATGGAGGTTCATCCTCCCAAGTCTCATTACCAAATAACTTGGCATTCGGCTTCATGATTGCTCCTGGATACTGAGCAACTTGCTCTTCAACAATATCTTCATCCTCTTCAGAGGAAAAATACTCATCAGAGCTCATGAATGGCAACAGCAAGTTCAGTGGAATCTCTATGGTCTCTGTATGAGCCTCAGATTCCTTTGGTTCCTCCTTAGGGAACTCCTTATTGGTTAGTGGACGTCCATTGAGGCCTTCCTCACTGGAATTCACTACCTTTCCCTCCTCTACAGGTTCGGCCGTGTTGGACATATTGATGGCCTTGCACTATCTCTGTGGATTCTCTTCTGTATTGCTTGGGAGAGTACTAGGAGGGATTTCAGTAACTCTTTTACTCAGCTGACCCACTTGTGCCTCCAAATTTCTAATGGAGGACCTTGTTTCAGTCATGAAACTGAGAGTAGTCTTAGATAGATCAGAGACTATGGTTGCTAAGTCAGAGAGGCTCTGCTTAGAATTCTCTGTCTGTTGCTCAGAGGATGATGGATAAGGCTTGCTATTGCCAAACCTATTTCTCTCACCATTATTATTATTGAAGCCTTGGTTAGGATTCTGCTGATCCTTCCATGAGAAATTAGGATGATTCCTCCATGAAGGATTGTAAGTGTTTCCATAGGATTCTCCCATGTAATTCACCTCTTCCACTGTAGGATTCTCAGGGTCATAAGCTTCTTCTTCAGAGGAAGCTTCTTTAATACTGCCGGATGCAGCTTGCATTCCAGTCAGACTCTGAGAAATCATATTGACTTGCTGAGTCAATATTTTATTTTGAGCCAATATGACATTCAGAGTATCAATCTCAAGAACTCCTTTCTTCTGAGTTGTCCCATTATTCACAGGATTTCTTTCAGAAGTATACATGAACTGGTTATTTGCAACCATTTCAATTAGTTCCTGGGCTTCTGCAGGCATCTTCTTCAAATGAAGAGATCCACCAGCAGAGTGATCCAATGACATCTTGGATAATTCAGATAGACCATCATAGAATATACATAGGATGCTCCATCTGAAAGTATGTCAGAAGGACACCTTCTGATCAATTGCTTGTATCTTTCCCAAGCTTCATAGAGGGATTCACCTTCCTTCTGTCTGAAGGTTTGGACTTCCACTCTAAGCTTGCTCAACTTTTAAAGTGGAAAGAATTTGGCCAAGAAAGCATTGACCAACTTTTCCCAAGAGTTCAGGCTTTCTTTAGGTTGTGAGTCCAACCATATCCTAGCTCTGTCTCTTACAGAAAAAGGGAAAAGCATAAGTTTGTAGACCTCAGGATTAACCCCATTGGTCTCGACAGTGTCACAGATTTACAAGAATTCAGGTAAGAACTGATGAGGATCTTCCAATGGAAGTCCATGAAACTTGCAATTCTGCTACATTAGAGAAACTAATTGAGGCTTAAGCTCGAAGTTGCTTGCTCCAATTGCAGGAATTGAGATGCTTCTTCCATAGAAGTCAGAAGTGGGTGCAGTAAAGTCACCAAGCATCTTCCTTGCATCTCCACCATTGTTGTTATTTTCGGCTGCCATGTCTTCTTCTTTTTCAAAAATTTCTATTAGGTCCTCTCCAGAGTATTGTGCTTTAGCTTCTCTTAGCTTCCTCTTCAGAGTCCTTTCAGGTTCAGGATCAGCTTCAACAAGAATGTTCTTATCCTTGTTCCTGCTCATATGAAAAAGAAGAAAATAAAAAAGAAGAAGAATCCTCTATGTCACAGTATAGAGATTCCTTTATGTGAGTAGAAGAATAGAAGAATAGAATGAAGAAGGGAGAAGAAGGAGAATTCGAACACAGAGAGAGGGAGAGGGTTCGAATTATAAGTAGAGGAGAAGTGTTAGTAAATAAATAAAATAAATAGAAAGAGATGAGAAAGAGAGAGTTATTCAAATTTTTAATTAAAAAGAAAAGAGAAATATTTTTGTTTTTATTTTAGTTATTGGTTAGAATTCGAAAATTAAGATAAAATAAAATTAAAATTTAAAACAACTAGTTAATGAAAAAGAAATATAAAAAAATGGTTAGTGATTTTCGAAAATTAGAGAGAGAAAAGTAGTTAGGTGGTTTTGAAAAAGATAAGAAATAGTAAGACAAACAAAAAAAATCAAGTAGTTAAAGATTTGAAATTAAATTTTGAAAAGATAAGAGGTTAGAAAAAGATTTTGAAATTAAGTTTTGAAAAAGATATGATTGAAATCTATTTTGAAAAAGATTTGAAAAGGAAATTAAAAAGATTTGATTTTTAAAATTAAAGTTGATTACTTGACTAACAAGAAACTAAAAGATATGATTCTAGAATTTAAAGATTGATCCTTTCTTAATAGGCAAGTAGCAACTTGAAAATTTTTTACTCAAAACATTAAATGTTAGCAATAATTTCGAAAATATGAAATAAAAATAAGAAAAAGATTTTGAAAATTAATTTTGAAGAATTTTCGAAAAACATGAAGGAAAATTGGAAAATATTTGATTTTGAAAAAGATTTGAAAAGATAGAATTTTTTTAATTTGAAATTTTGACTTGACTAACAAGAAACAACTAAAATTTAAAACTTTTAACTAAATCAACCCAAAATTTCGAAATTTATGAGTAAAATAAGGGAAAGATGTTATTTTTTATTTTTGAATTTTTAATGAGGAGAGAGAAAAATAACAAAATGACACAAGACATAAGAATTTAAGATTAAAATAAATAATGCATGCAAGAACACTTTGAATGTCAAGATGAACACCAAGAACACTTTGAAGATCATGATGAATATCAAGAGCACATTTTTGAAGATTTTTGAGAAAAGAAAGACATGCAAGACACCAAACATAGAAATTTTTAATGTTTAGACACCAATAATTCGAAAATGCATATGAAAAACAAGAAAACACACAAAACAAGAAAAATTAAAGATCAAACAAAGGAAATCATCAAGAACAACTTGAAGATCATGAAAGAACACATGCATGAATTTTCGAAAATTTAAAGAAAAATTAAAAAGATGCAATTGACACCAAACTTAAAATTTGACACAATACTCAAACAAGAAACACAAAATTTTTGGTTTTATTAATTTTTTTGTAATTTTTCAAAAATTATTTTGGAAAAAGCAAATAAAGGGAAACAAAATTCTTAATAAGAATTCCAGGATTCATGCAATGTTAGTCTAAAGCTTCGGTCCAAAAGATTAGACATGACTTAATAGCCAGCCAGGATTCAACATATCTCATAAAACTCTAGAATTCGTTCTTAAAAATTCTGAAGAACATATTTTTTTTATTTTTTTCAAAAATAAAAAATAAGAATCTTAAACATAAAATAAAATTACCTAATCTAAGCAACAAGATGAACCGTCAGTTGTCCAAACTCGAACAATCCCCAGCAACGGTGCCAAAAACTTGGTCACTACAAGAAAACACGTCTTTTGCCACGCTTTTAAAGCGTGGCGAAAAGCTGAAAAAAGCGTGGCGATAGCTTTTCGCCACGCTTTTTGAACTACCGCCACGCTTTTGAAAGGGTGACCTATCAAAGGGTGGCGGTCGCTCTATCGCCACGCTTTTTGCAGCCTATTGCCACGCTTTTTGTTTGCCACGCTTTTTTACAAATTGCCACTTGGAAAAGCGTGGCTGTAGGTGGGAAATATGGCCACGCTTTTAAAGCGTGGCGATAGGTGGAGATACGGCCACGCTTTAAAAGCGTGGCGATAGGTAGAGATACGGCCACGCTTTAAAAGCGTGGCGATAGGTAGAGATACGGCCACGCTCCATAGCAAAATATACAGCCACGCTTTAAAAGCGTGGCGAAAGCCTTGTTAAATTAAAAAAAAAATTTCTTTTCATTACTTGATCTTCATTGCTACACAATATAAATTTTTAATCCTTTTTTATTACCAAACCTACAAATATCGTATGCAATTTTTATTACAAGACAAATCAAACAATAATTAGTGAGATATATAATTTACTATAATTGTTTTATACATTAAAAAACTATTACTCAAATACAAAATAAATCTCGAGTTCAAATTCCAAAACTAAAAACCAAAGAAAAATATAGAAACAATACAAGTTAGAACTGCTCATAATATATCAAATTACACTAATAGAGATGATCATCAACCTAAATACTTAGTAAAAGATCAAAATCAACCTAAAACTGCTCCACTTTGTGCATTAAGCGTTCAAGTTATCCATTCCAATACTAGCCTGCAGCAAAATATCAAGAACAAATTGAGCCAACAAAAACGATATATATAAAAATATTATAAGAAATAATCTAATTTATGCATGTATTAACAATTCCAAATTAAACCAGGTTCACATTCCACTATAAAATACTGTTAGATTGAACCACAGATAGCCAGAAATTGAATTGAATGCTCACTGATTGGTAAATGCAAATCTAAAAGTACAATAACACGAAACTAAACTATGCTCAAAATACCAAACTAAATTATTGAACAACTATAAAGCAGATGCATTATTAGCTCTTTTTTCAAGCGACAAAATTATTTATTTGCAAAACCAATAAAGCAATAAGGTTGATGCAGAATGCTTAAGGTATACCGGTGAGGGAAAAAATCTGCATCATGTTGAAGAATCCAAGAAAGCAGTGAGATCAACCATGTCTTCAAGTTTGAACTTTATGCCAGTCTCCTCTTCAACCTGTCAGAGGCACAACTAAGCCATGAAGAGAGAGAGAGAGAGAGAGAGAGAGAGAGAGAGAGAGAAAGAGAGAGAGAGAGAGAGAGAGAAGCCTCACGAACTGCAGTGCCAACGAAATCACCCTTGTCATCATCCAACATTCCAGCAGGCAATTCCAAAATAATTCTTCCAGGAGGAACCCTTGCCTGATAAATAAAAAATAATAAGCATAATATGGAACTCTAGTTAAAATGTTTGAAAAAAAACATAATTCTCTCTGCAAGGATCCAACATCTAAGAACCTGTTCAGTAAGTACAGCATAAGTTTCACCATCTGATTCCAGAAGTATCAACACAGTCACAACAGGTCCTCTTGCAGATGTTATATCCAATTATAATATCAGGGTCAACTCTAACCGAAGCAATCAAACTCTAACTGACAGTTAGACAAGCTTCTTGCTGTCTTCTTATATTTTCCAGCAGGAATTTCAATCCAATTACCACCAGCTATATTGCAATCAATCATGAAGCGAAGGGCAAAAAGTACATTGCTTTCATAAGTCATGAAGCTCTTCATGCCAAGACCATTAAGCTGAATACCTCTATCAAGAATACCTACCAAGAATTATAATTTTGCCAAGAGAATAATTAACTCGTGACCATTTGCATTTGAGAAGGACAATTGTCAAAATGTAAATACGAAAACATTAATGTAAGGATTTGAGAAACCTAACAATTTAGCAAATTAAAACAACAGTAGCCAATAATTTAGCAAATTATCAACTTAATAGGTTCAAAAACAGAAAATCACAACAACAAAAAATAAAATAAAAATAATAGAAGAACAACAGAACAGCAACACAAGAACAATTAGCAAATTAACAAGTTCACACTAACAGTTAAAATTTACCAGAAGAACACTAATGCAAGTGGAATCATCATGCTAATATGTTTTCTACAAAGATGCTATTTGTGCAGCTAAAATTTCCTAATTACTAAGATCCAGTTATTCTAATTTCACATGCAATCAACTTACTAAGTTTCTAAAAGCTAGAAATGATAAACCAACCGGAAATACGGTTAAAGCATTTCATCAAACATGTTGAGTGCGGTAAACTTGAAACGAAATAAGAGAATTCAAAGCTTAGTATCAATGTGATAGAGAAGAGAACATAACTATTGTATACTTTAATTCAGTCTATGAAAAAAATCCAAACCACTGCTAAATCAAATAGTTACTTATTGTAATAGAAATAAGAAGTTGCAGAGTTTCAAGCAGAGTATTGGTGTTGTGTGAGTGTATTGTCTGGTGGTGGGTTTAGGGAACTCATGGCGGCGACAAAAGAGAGCAGTTCGACGGCTAGGTGGAGCACACGGGTTGGTCGCAGAGTTTGAAGCAGGGCAACGTGGCTTCCAGATGAACGTGAACGCAAACGGTGAACGGCGAGTGAACACGAACGGTGAACGGCGAGTGAACGCGAACGGTGAACGCCGAGAAAACTTAAACGGCGAAGAACGCGAACGAAGATGACGGCTGAACGAAGATGCGAACGTTAACGGCAACCAACGGCGGCGGAAGCGCGGCTGAGCAGACAAAGACGACGGACGCCGAGCTCGAGGAAACAGCTACGATCGGTGACAGCGAACGGGGGTTGAAGAGCTAGATAGACGGACGGACGGCAGCAGTATGCCACTCCTTGCGGCGGCGGTGGTGTAGGCTTACAGTGTTAGGGTTTTTTGGCTGAGTTTCTGTGAATGAAATAAAACGGAGGGAGAAAGCGAGAAAGAAACGAAGGAGCTTCAGAACCAAGAGTGAAAGTAAGCAAATTTGGCAAAAACGACGAAGTTTCTTTTAAACCGGTTGGTTCGCTGTCCGGTTCAACCATTCCTGTAGCTCTCTACGGCCACGCTTTTGAAGCGTGGCAGAAAAAAAACATTTTGGCCACGCTTTTAAAGCATGCCAAAAGAGTACTAGGATATGGCCACGCTTACAAAGCGTGGCCGTAATGAAACCCTGTCGCCACGCTTTTAAAACGTCCTTGTTTCTCTCTATCGCCACGCTTTTGAAGCGTGGCAAAAAAAAAGCGTGGCCTTTTCTCTAATCAATTGCCACCCATACAAAAGCGTGGCCGTTGATACTTTTTGCCACGCTTTTGAAGCGTGGCAATAAAAAAAGTGGCCAAATCTCTAATCTATCGCCACCCTCATAAAAGCGTGGCCATTGACCACTTTTGGCCACGCTTTTGAAGCGTGGCAAGAAAAAAGCGTGGCCATAGGCCTTTTTTCTTGTAGTGGGTGCACGAAATTGTGATTCACACGTTTCACAACTCCGCACAACTAACCAGCAAGTGCACTGGGTCGTCCAAGTAATACCTTACGTGAATAAGGGTCGATCCCACGGAGATTGTCAGCTTGAAGCAAGCTATGGTCATCTTGTAAATCTCAGTCAGGCGGATTCAAATGGTTATGAGGTTTTGATAATTAAAAGATAAATAAAACATAAAATAAGATAAAGATACTTATGTGATTTATTGGTGGGAATTTTAGATAAGCATGTGAAGATGCTTTGTTGCTTCTGAACCTCTGCTTTCCTATTGTCTTCTTCCAACCATGCGTGCTCCCTTCCATGGCAAGCTGTAGGATCCTCTCAGTGAAAATGGTCCTCTACGGTTTCTGCACGGCTAATCAACTGTCGGATTTCTCGTCTCGGATGAAAAATACCAAGCACAGCTACCGCATGGCTAATCATCTATCGGTTCCCGCTAGCGTCGGAATAGGATCCATTGATCCTTTGCACACTGTCACTGCGCCCAACATTCGCAGGTTTGAAGCTCGTCACAGTCATCCATTCCCGGATCCTACTCGGAATACCACAGACAAGGTTTAGACTTTCCGGATCCTAGGAATGCTGCCAAGGATTCTAGCCTATACCACAAAGATACTAATCTCACAGACTTGATCCGTGTATTAAATATCCAAGAGATACACACTCAAGCTGTCGCCCAATGACTACGTTGAGCTCAGATAGAACAGGAGTGGTTGTCAAGCACGCGTTCATAGGTTTGAGAATAATGATGAGTGTCACGGATCATCATATTCTCTCTATTGAAGTACGAGTGAGTACCTTAGAATAGAATCAAGCGTGCTTGAATAGAAAACAGTAGTAATTGCATTAATTCATGAAGAACAGCAGAGCTCCACACCTTAATCTATGGGGTGTAGAAACTCCACCATAGAAAATACATAAGTGAAAATAGTCTAGGCATGGCCATGTGGCCAGCCTCTCAAAACGTGAAATATGGCCTAAGCTCTCTAATACAATAGTAAAAAGTGCTATTTATACTAAACTAGTTACTAGGGTTTACAGAAAATAAGTAACTAAGTGCAGATAGTGCAGAAATCCACTTCCGGGGCCCACTTAGTATGTGCTTGGGCTGAGCATTGAGCTTTACACGTGCATAGGCTATTCTTGGAGTTAAATGCCAGCTTGGGTGCCAGTTTGGGCGTTTTACGCCAGTTTTAGTGCCAGTTCTGGCGTTTTACGCCAGAAATCTCTAGTGGGCGTTTGGACGCCAGTTTGGGCCATCAAATCTCGGAAAAAGTATGAAATATTATATATTGCTGGAAAGCCCAGGATGTCTACTTTCCAACGCAATTAAGAGGGCGCCAATTGGGCTTCTGTAGCTCCAGAAAATCTACTTCGAGTGCAGGAGGGTCAGAATCCAACAGCATCTGTAGTCCTTTTTCAGCCTCTGAATCAGATTTTTGCTCAGGTCCCTCAATTTCAGCTAGAAAATATCTGAAATCACAGAAAAATACACAAACTCATAGTGAAGTCCAGAAATGTGATTTTTTTATAAAAACTAATAAAAATATAATAAAAAGTAACTAAAATATACTAAAAACTATGTAAAAACAATGCCAAAAAGGGTATAAATTATCCACTCATCACTAATCCAAGAGACAAAATTCAATAAACAAAGACTAAAAAAAAGAAAGGTTGGAAGGATATTACCATGGTGGGGTGTCTCCCACCTAGCACTTTGGTTTAAAGTCCTCAAGTTGGACTTTTGGTTGAAGCTCACATCAAGGAGGCTTGTGCTTCTATCCATCCTTGAGTTGCCAACCATGCTTGCTCTTCAAAAATCCTCCGGGATCCCAAACAAAGTACATCAAGCTCTCAAGCAACGTCAAGCAAATAATTGGAATCCAAAATTGTTGGTTGTAGAGATGTATGTCTGGATCCCACACTTTGGTTTCTCTATCATCCTCTTGTTGACCTTCATTTGTGCCTTTAGATGAACAACCTCTCCAAGCACCTTTTAAGTGCCTACTTGAATGTTGGACTCCTCCAAATTGAACCTTGCACCACTTGTTTCTTGAATTCCTTTGAAAACCAACACCCATTCCTTCACCATTTAACACTCCAAGAAGCACCTTTAGTTGATAATCCGTTTCCAAGAGAGCTAATTGATGCGGGCCTATGAAGCTCATTGAAGATATTGTTACCCACTCAATTTGTCCTTGGGTGGAATTATCCTATTAAGTTCTTGAACAATTGCTTCCACTTCTTGGGTGATCACCTCTTTCTTACCACCCTTTTCAAGCTCTTATCTTTCTCTCTCAAAATCAAGAGAAAAGGGATCTTCTAGATCATTGAGGGGGTTGACCAAGGTGGACAAAAAATCATTGATGATGCAATCCATTCCTTGATCAAACTCCCTCAATTCTCCATTCACCTCTTCCATTTCACAAGTTCTACCATCCTCCTCTTGTTGCAATTCTTGTCCTAACTCTTCTACCTTCCCTTGAGGCTCCATGTTCTCCTCCTTACTACACTCCATACTTGATCCTCCACCTTTCTCTAGGGGGATGTCTTGAGTTCTTGAGCGTAGTAGAGTCAAGCGGTTCACCGCTTCGGCTATGATAGCCATAAACTCCCCTTGCTTCCTTCGGAATCCTTCTTACTCTTGAAAGAATGCTTGAAGATCTTGTTCTTCTTGGGGCAAAGGTTGAAAAACTTCATATTGAGGTGAAAAAGAAGATTCAAAGTTTGGGAGAAAGGTTGTGTAGTTGGAAGGTACGTCATATGGGTGAGGGGTTGGTATTTAAGGGGGTGATGGTTCATATAGTTGGTAGCAAGGTGTATAGACATTGGGATTCCGTGAGGGTGGGTGGTGTGGTACTTGAAAGTTTGGTGGTTGAGGGTTGTGTATGGGGTATCCTTCATATCCTTGGATTTGATATTCACATAGGGGAGGATTTGGTTCGTTGTAGTATGAGGGAGGTGTTTGCCATGAGTGTTGCTCATATGCAATTGGTTCCTCCCTAAATTGGTTCTCCCACTCCATGAAGCAATCCCAATTTGAATTCATCATACCCTACAAAATACTTACAACGAAGCTCCAAGCAACAAGGGTGATAGCTCATAGAGAAAGTAGGAAATAAAAACAAAAGACATTAACAAACAAGAAAAACAAACACCTAAATATAAACAAAATAACCAAATAACCAAAAAGTAAGATATTTATACTATCAACATATTTACAACAACTAAAAGATAGCACTCAATTGTAATCCCCGGCAACGGCGCCAAATTTGATAGCAAGAATTATTGCCGATTTAGAATCAATTGAAACAATTCATTAGTAGCATAGTCCAAACCAACGATGAATTCTCTTAATCAAATATCAAATTCAAATTCAAAATAACCGAGAGTAATGAAACCTCGGGTCGTTCTCCCTAGGATGCAATTGGAATGTTACTCTTTCGGTTGTGAAGGCAAAAAGGGGTTTTGAGTCAAAGAACAAAAGATTAAAAGAACTAAGAAATAAAAGAACTAAGAGATTATCAAAATTGGAAATTAATGCAAGTAACAAGAAACAAGATCAAAACTAGTGAAAGTGCAAAGATATGTAAAAGAGCCTTGACTTGGGAATAAGAGGATCCAAGGAATCCTATCATCGCCATAACCACAACTATGGTAATTATGATGAGTCAATCTCGCCTAGTCAACCCCAACTATCAAGGAGTAAGTCAAGCAAGCATAATTGACCTTAATCCATAAGTCCTAGCTAACTTACCAAACTAGTTGATAAAAAGCTAGCGTCAATGAAAACAAGAGTCAACTAACTACCAAAGAATTACCACTAAATGTCAGACATTATGACTCTAGTATCCTAGGAACTCAAACCACAAGCCAAGGTGGGAAAATCTACTCAAAACTCAAAGTTGGCATTTTCACAAACACCTTATGTGCATAAAATCAAAACATAAGAAATTGCAAAGGAAAATGGAAAGCAATATCCAACTATCCACAAAATCAACAATAAACATCCAAACAAGCATAAAGAAGGCATAGAGCATTAAATTCATCTATCAAAATTCCAAGATACCAAAATTGCATATATAAACAAAGTAACTTGAACCATAAGAAAATAAAGGCAAAAGCAATGTAATTAAAGAGAAGATCAAGAGTACTTACGATAAAAGAAACAAAAATCCCTAGAAAAGCTTGCTATAAAATGCTACAATGGAAATGGAAATTAAACCCTAAGAGAGCATTTTCTACTCTACTCCTACTCCTACTCCTAATGCATTTTCTACCTAATCTAACCTAATGGAAGCCCTCCTTCTCATATGTGTTGAATTCCTCTTATATAGCACTCCAAAATCAGCATCCAAGCCTTCCAAAATAGGCTAAAAGCCTTCAAAAAATACACAGCACGTGTTGCATTAATGAAATCATGTGCAGGGACCTATGCGGACGCACAGATGTGTGCGTCCGCACACTTGGCTGAATCTTGACCTGTGCGTATGCATAGGTACTTGTTCGCACGCACACATGCAAATTTTCTCTTGTGCGTACGCATGCAAGCTTGTGCGCACGCACACTTGCCTGTGTGTGCTTTTCCTTGTTTTCTTCATGTGTTCTCCCTACCATATGCCTTCTTCCTTTTTGCTTTGCCAATCTTGCCAAAATGACCTGAAATTACTCACAAAATACATCACGGCATTGAATGGCATGAAAGTGGATTTAAAATCACTAATTTAGGCACAAAATCACATGTTTTCACATTTATGTCCAAATTAGGGAGAAATCACAAAAGTATGCTATTTGAGTACTTAAGTGTGAATTTATGTGATGAAACCCATACAAATCAAGTTAAAATATATCCTCAAATATTGACTCATCAAGATGCATCAACCTCAATCACACAACCAAGTGATCTCAGCAGCAATCTTGCAAGATTAGAGGCTGCTATGGCACAACTAACAGGGACTATCTCCATAATATCATAGAGACAAATACAAGCTAACAAGAAGATGGACGCAATCCAAGAAGAAGCCAGATCCAACATAAGGAATCAAGGGGCAGCAATCTCAAAACTGGAAGCACAACTAGGGAGCTTGTCCAAACAAATGCTAATGCCTACACAAACTTTTCCTAGTGAAACAATGGCCAACCCAAGAGGAGAGTGCAAGGCCATCACCTTAAGGAGTTAATTTGGGCTGAGCATTGAACTTTACACGTGCATAGGCCATTCTTGGAGTTAAATTCCAGCTTGGGTGCTAGTTTGGGCGTTTAACTCCAGTTCTGGTGCCAGTTCTGGCATTTTACTCTAGAAAAGGGTCTCAGGAGGGCGTTTGAACGCCAGTTTGGGCCATCAAATCTCGGAAAAAGTATGGACTATTATATATTGCTGGAAATCCCAAGATGTCTAATTTCCATGGCAATTGAGAGCGTGCCAATTGGGCTTCTGTAGCTCCAGAAAATCCTTTTTGAGTGCAGGAGGGTCAGAATCCAACAGTATCTGCAGTCCTTTTTCAACATCTGAATCAGATATTTGCTCAAGTCCCTCAATTTCAGCCAGAAAATACCTGAAATCACAGAAAAGCACACAAACTCATAGTAAAGTCCAGAAATATGATTTTTGCATAAGACTAATAAAAATATAATAAAAAGTAACTAAAACATATTAAAAACTATGTAAAAACAATGCCAAAAAGGGTATAAATTATCCGCTCATCACAACACCAAACTTAAATTGTTGCTTGTCCCCAAGCAAATAAAAACAAAATAGGATAAAAAGAAGAGAAAATACAATAAATTCCAAACTTATCAATGAACTTAGTTCCAATTAGATGAGCGGGGCTAGTAGCCTTTTTGCTTCTGAACAGTTTTGGCATCTCACTTTATCCTTGAAGTTTATAATGATTGGCATCCATAGGAACTTAGAATTCAGATAGTGTTATTGATTCTCTTAGTTCAGTATGTTGATTGTTGAACACATCTACTTTATAAGTCTTGGTCGTGACCCTAAGCATTTTGTTTTCCAGTATTACCACTGGATACCAAAATGGCACAGACACATAACTGGGTGAACCTTTTCAGATTCTGACTCAGCTTTGCTAGAGTCCCCAGTTAGAGGTGCCCAGAGCTCTTAAGCACACTCTTTTTGCTTTGGACCATGACTTTAACCGCTCAGTCTCAAGCTTTTCAATTGACACCTTCACGCTACAAGCACATGGTTAGGGACAGCTTGATTTAGCCGCTTAGGCCAGGATTTTATTCCTTTGGACCCTCCTATCCATTAATGCTCAAAGCCTTGGGTCCTTTTTACCCTTGCCTTTTAGTTTAAAGGGTTATTGGATTTTTCTGCTTGCTTTTTCTTTTTCTTTCTTTTTTCTTTATTTTTTTTCGCCATATTTTTTCGCAAGCTTTAGCTTTTCACTGTTTTTTCTTGCTTCAAGAATTAATTTTATGATTTTTCAGATTATCAATAACATTTTTCTTTTTTTGTTATTCTTTCAAGAGCCAACAATTTTAACATTCATAAACAACAAATTCAAAAATATGCATTGTTCAAGCATTCATTTAGAAAACAAAAAGTATTGCCACCACATCAAAATAATTAAACTAATTTCAAGATAGAATTCAAAATCATGCACTTCTTGTTCTTTTGCAAATAAGAACATTTTTCATTTAAGAAAGGTGAAGGATTCATAAGACATTCATAGCTTTAAGACATAGACACTAGACACTAATGATCATGTAATAAAGACACAAACATAGACAAAACATAAAGCATAGAATTTGAAAAACAGAAAAATAAGAACAAGGAAATTAAAGAACGGGTCCACCTTAGTGATGGCGGCTAGTTCTTCCTCTTGAAGATCTTATGGAGTGCTTGAGCTCCTCTATGTCTCTTCCTTGCCTTTGTTGCTCCTCCCTCATGGCCTTTTGGTCCTCTCTGATTTCATTGAGGATAATGGAGTGCTCTTGGTGCTCCATCCTTAGTTGCCCCATGTTAGAACTCAAATCTTCTAAGGAAGTGTTGAGTTGCTTCCAATAGTTATGTGGAGGAAAATGCATCCCTTGAGGTATCTCAGGGATTTCTTGATGAGGAATTTCCTCATGTTCTTATTGAGGTCCATGAGTGGGCTCTCTTGTTTGATCCATTCTCTTTCTAGTGATGGGCTTTTGAAATAAATCTCTCCATCTCCCATGACTCGGAGGTGGAAGCAGTTGCCTTCCCTTTCCTCTTTCTAGAGGTTTCTCTGGCCTTAGGTGCCATTAATGGTTATGGAAAAACAAAAAGCAAAGCTTTTTCCCACACCAAACTTAAAAGGTTTGCTCGTCCTCGAGCAAAAGAAGAAAGAAAAGAATAAAAGAAGAAGAAATTGAGGAGATGGAGGGGAAGGTTGGTTTCGGCCAAGGGGTTTAAGTGTGTATTTATAGGGTAGAGAGAAGGGAATTCATGTATGAGGGGTTGGGTTTGGGAGGGAAATGTTTTGAATTTGAATGGTGAGGTATGTGGGGTTTTATGATGGATGGATGTGAGTGGTGAAGAGATTAAGGGGAAGAGGGTAGGATTTGATAGGTGAATGGTATTTGGGGAAGAGGTATTGATCGGATTGGTCAAGGGTATTTGGGGAAGAGTGTTATGGAGAGGTGTGAAGAGGAGAGAATAAGAGGTGGGGTAGGTGGGGATCCTTTGGGGTCCACAGATCCTGAGGTGTCAAGGAATTCTGCTCCCTGCACCATTCTGGCGTGTAAACGCCCTCTGTGTGCCAATTCTGGCGTTTAACACCAGCTCTGCTACCTTTCCTGGTGTTAAACGCCAGTCTTCTACCCCTTTCTGGTGTTTAACGCCAGCCAGACACCCTTTTCTGGCGTTAAACGCCAGACACCCTTTTCTGGCGTTTAATGCCCAGAATGCTGCCAGACTGGGTGTTAAACGCCCATTCTGCTATCCTTACTGGCGTTTAAACGCCAGTAAGCCTGTCCTCTAAGGTGTGCTATTTTTGATGCTGTTTTTGATTTTGCTGTAATTCTGCAGCTATTTTTATGACTTAACATGATCATCAACCTAAAGAAAACAGAAAATGACAATGGAATATAAATAAATATAATTAAATAGCATTGGGTTGCCTCCCAATAAGCGCTTCTTTAATGTCAATAGCTTGACAGTGAGCTCTTAGAGAGCTTCACAGAGACTCAGAGCTTGATGGTGGCCTCCCAACACCAAACTAAGAAGTTGAGTGTGGGGGCTCTGTTTTACTCTGTATTGAGAGAAGCATTTCCTCTCCATGGTTATAGAAGAAGATCCTTGGGCCTTAAACACAAGGTAGTCCTCATTCAATTGAAGAACTAACTCTCCTCTGTCCACATCAATCACAGCTCTTACTGTGGCTAGGAAGGGTCTTCCAAGGATAATGGATTCATCTTCATCCTTCCCAGTGTCTAGGATTATGAAATCAGCAGGGATGTAAAAGCCTTCAACCTTCATTAAGACATCCTCTACAAGTCCATAAGCCTATTTCATTGATTTGTCTGCCATATCTAGTGAGATTCTTGCAGCTTGTACCTCAAAGATCCCTAGTTTCTCCATTACAGAGAGTGGCATGAGGTTTATACCTGATCCCAGGTCACACAGAGCCTTCTCAAAGGTCATGGTGCCTATGATACAGGGTATTAAGAACTTTTTGGAATCCGGTTTCTTCTGAGGTAATTTCAGTCGAACCAAAGCATTCAGTTCATTGATGAGCAATGGAGGTTCATCCTCCCAAGTCTCATTACCAAATAACTTGGCATTCAGCTTCATGATTGCTCCTAGATATTGAGCAACTTGCTCTTCAATAATATCTTCATCTTCTTCAGAGGAAGAATACTCATCAGAGCTCATGAATGGCAAGAGTAAGTTCAGTGGAATCTCTATGGTCTCTATATGAGCCTTAGATTCCTTTGGTTCCTCAATGGGGAACTCCTTAATGGTCAGTGAATGTTCAGCAAGGTCTTCTTCACTGGAAATCACTGCCTCTTCCTCCTCTATAGGTTCGGCCATGTTGGGTATATTGATGGCCTTGCACTCTCTTTTTGGATTCTCTTCTGTATTGCTTGGGAGAGTACTAGAACGAGTTTCAGTCACTCTTTTACTCAGTTGACTCACTTGTGCCTCCAAATTTCTAATGGAGGACCTTGTTTCAGTCATGAAACTGAGAGTGGTCTTAGATAGATCAGAGACTATGGTTGCTAAGTCAGAGAGGCTCTGTTTAGAATTCTCTGTCTGTTGCTCAGAAGATGATGGAAAGGGCTTGCTATTGCCAAACCTATTTCTCCCACCATTATTATTATTGAAGCCTTGGTTAGGCTTCTGCTGATCCTTCCATGAGAAATTAGGATGATTTCTCCATGAAGGATTATAGGTGTTTCCATAGGATTCTCCCATGTAATTCACGTCTTCCATTGCAGGATTCTCAGGGTCATAAGCTTCTTCTTCAGAGGAAGCTTCTTTAGTACTGCCGGATGCAGCTTACATTCCAGTCAGACTCTGAGAAATCATATTAACTTGCTGAGTTAATATTTTATTCTGAGCCAATATTGCATTCAGAGTATCAATCTCAAGAACTCCTTTCTTCTGAGTCATCCCATTATTCATAGGATTTATTTCAGAAGTATAAATGAACTGGTTATTTGCAACCATCTCAATGAATTCCTGGGCTTCTGCAGGCATTTTCTTTAGATGAAGAGATCCACCAGCAGAGTGGTCCAATGACATCTTGGACAATTCAGATAGACCATCATAGAATATACATAAGATGCTCCATTATGAAAGCATGTCAGAAGGACACCTTCTGATTAATTGCTTGTATCTTTCCCAAGCTTCATAGAGGGATTCACCTTCCTTCTGTTTGAAGGTTTGGACTTCCACTCTAAGCTTGCTCAACTTTTAAGGTGGAAAGAATTTGGCCAAGAAAGCATTAACTAACTTTTCCCAAGAGTTCAGGCTTTCTTTAGGTTGTGAGTCCAACCATGTCCTAGCTCTGTCTCTTACAGCAAAGGGAAAAGCATAAGTCTGTAGACCTCAAGATTAACCCTATTGGTCTTAACAGTGTCACAGATTTGCAAGAATTCAGCTAAGAACTGATGAGGATCTTCCAATGGAAGTCCATGAAACTTGCAATTCTACTGCATTAGAGAAACTATTTGAGGTTTAAGCTCAAAGTTGTTTGCTCCAATTGCAGGAATTGAGATGCTTCTTCCATAGAAGTCAGAAGTTGGTGCAGTAAAGTCACCAAGCACTATCCTTGCATCTCCACCATTGTTATTTTCGTCTGCCATGTCTTCTTCTTTTTCAAAAATTTCTGTTAGGTCCTCTCCAGAGTTTTGTGCTTTAGCTTCTCTTAGCTTCCTCTTCAGAGTCCTTTCAGGTTCAGGATCAGCTTCAACAAGACTGTTCTTATCCTTGTTCCTACTCATATGAAGAAGAACAGAACAAAGAAGAGGAATCCTCTATGTCATAGTATAGAGATTCCTTTTTGTGAGTAGAAGAATGGAAGAATAAAATGAAGAAGGAAGAAGAAGAAATTCGAACACAGAGAGGGGGAGAGGGTTCGAATTTTTAAGAAGAGGGATGTTAGTGAATAAATAAAATAAATAGAAAGAGATGAGAGAGAAGGAGTATTCGAATATTAATTAAAATAAAATAAAATATTTTTGTTTTTATTTTAATTATTAGTTAGAATTCGAAATTATTAAAAGAAATAAAATTAGAATTTAAAACAATTAGTTAAATAAAAAGAATTTTGAAAAAGTGGTTAGTGATTTTCGAAAATTAGAGAGAAAGAAAAGTAGTTAGGTGGTTTTGAAAAAGATAGGAAATAGAAAACTTTTTAAAATCAAACAAAAAAAAAAGTCAAGCAGTTAATTGAAAAAAGATTTAAAAATAAATTTTGAAAAGATAAGAAGTTAGAAAAAGATTTTTAAATTAAATTTTGAAAAAGATATATTGAAATTTATTTTGAAAAAGATTTGAAAAGAAAATTAAAAAGATTTGATTTTTAAAATTAAAGTTGATTACTTGACTCTAAAAGATATGATTCTAGAATTTAAAGATTGAACCTTTCTTAACAGGAAAGTGACTAACTTGAAATTTTTGAATAAAAACATTAAATGTTAGCAATAATTTCGAAAATCATGAAATAAAATTAAGAGAAAGATTTTGAAAATTAATTTTGGAGAATTTTCAAAAAACATGAAAGGAAAATGAAAAAGATTTGATTTTTGAAGAAGATTTGAAAAGATAGGATTTTTAAATTGAAATTTTGACTTGACTAACAAGAAACAACCAAATTTTGAAAATTTTTGACTAAGTCAACCCAAGATTTCGAAAATTATGAGTAAAATAGGGGAAAGATATTATTTTTTATTTTTGAATGAATGAAGAGAGAGAAAAACAACACAATGACACAAAACATAAGAATTTAAGATTAAAACAAAAAAATGTATGCAAGAACACTTTGAATGTCAAGATGAACACCAAGAACACTTTGAAGGTCAAGATGAACATCAAGAACATATTTTTGAAAATTTTTAAGAAAAGAAACACATGCAAGACACCAAACTTAAAAATTTTTAATGTTTAGACACTATGAAGTCGAAAATGCACAAGAAAAATAAGAAAAGACACAAAACAAGAAAAATTAAAGATCAAACAAGGAAAATCATCAACAACAACTTAAAGATCAAAGAAGAACACAAGATGAATTTTCGAAAATTCAAGAAAAATTAAAAACATGCAGTTGACACCAAACTTAAAATTTGACACAAGACTCAAACAAGAAACACAAAATTTTTTTGATTTTATGATTTTATTAATTTTTTTTTGTATTTTTTGAAAATTATTTTGGAAAAAGAAAAATAAGAAATTCAAAATTTTTAATAAGAATTCCAGGATTCGTGCAATGTTAGTCTAAAGCTCCGGTCCAAAAGAATTAGACATGGCCAAATGGCCAGTCAAGCTTTAGCATACAAATACAGACATGTCCTTTCTACAATGGAAAGTGGAAACCTCGGTCTAAAAGATTAGACATGGCTTCACAGCCAACCAGGCTTCAACATATCTCATCAAACTCTAGAATTCATTCTTAAAAATTCTGAAGAACAATTTTTTTTATTGTATTTTTTTTTTAATTTTTCGAAAATAAAAAAAATAAAAAGCTTAAACATAAAATAAAATTACCTAATCTAAGCAACAAGATGAACCGTCAGTTGTCCAAACTCGAACAATCCCGGGCAACGGCGCCAAAAACTTGTGCACGAAATTGTGATCCACACATTTCACAACTCTGCACAACTAACTAGCAAGTGCACTGGGTCGTCCAAGTAATAAACCTTACGTGAGTAAGGGTTGATCCCACGGAGATTGTCGGCTTGAAGCAAGCTATGGTCATCTTGTAAATCTCAGTCAGGCGGATTCAATTGGTTATGGGGTTTTGATAATTAAAAGATAAATAAAACATAAAATAAAATAGAGATACTTATGTAATTCATTGGTTGGAATTTCAGATAAGCGTTTGGAGATGCTTTGTTGCTTCTGAACCTCTGCTTTTCTATTGCCTTCTTCCAATCATGCGTGCTCCCTTCCATGGTAAGCTGTATGATCCTCCCGGATGAAAAATACCAGGTACAATCTCTGCACGGCTAATCAACTGTCGGATTTTTTGTCTCGGATGAAAAATACCAAGTACAGCTACCGCACGGCTAATCATGTGTCGGTTTCCGCTAGCGTCGGAATAGGACCCTTGTCCTTTTGCATACTGTCATTGCGCCCAATATTCACAAGTTTGAAGCTCGTCACAGTCATCCCTTCCCAGATCCTACTCGGAATACCACAGACAAGGTTTAGACTTTCCGGATCTCAGGAATGGATGCCAATTGGTTCTAGCCTATACCACGAAGATACTAATCTCACGGACTCGGTCCGTGTATTAGATATCCAAGAGAATATACTCCAGTTGTCGTCCAATGACTACGTTGAACATCATGTAGACCGCTTGTGGTTGTCAGGCACGCGGATCTTGGCTAAGCGAGTAACGAAGATTGGGTGATTGTCACGGGTCACCCCTTCATTCTGACTTAACTGAATTAAGTATGAGAGTATATCTTGGAGAAGAAGTAGGCGTGAATTGAAAGAAAAACAATAGTACTTGCATTAATTCATGAAGAACAGCAGAGCTCCGCACCTTAATCTATGAGGTGTAGAAACTCCACCGTAGAAAATACATAAGTGAAAAGAGGTCTAGGCATGGCCGTGTGGCCAGCCTCTCCAAACGTAAAAATATGGCATAAGCTCTGTCACAATATGTAAATACAATAGTAAAAAGTGCTATTTATACTAAACTAGTAACTTAGGTTTACAGAAAATGAGTAACTAAGTTCAGATAGTGCAGAAATTCACTTTCGGGGCCCACTTGGTGTGTGCTTGGGCTGAGCATTGAACTTTACACGTGCATATGCCATTCTTGGAGTTAAATGCCAGCTTGGGTGCCAGTTTGGGCGTTTAACTCTAGTTCTGGCGTTTTACTCCAGAAAAGGGTCTCAGGTGGGCGTTTGAACGCTAGTTTGGGCCATCAAATATCGGGCGAAGTATGGACTATTATATATTGCTGGAAAGCCCAAGATGTCTACTTTCCATGGCAATTGAGAGCGCGCCAATTGGGCTTCTATAACTCCAGAAAATCCAGTTCGAGTGCAGGAGGGTCAGAATCCAACAGCATGTGCAGTCCTTTTTCAGCCTCTGGATAAGATTTTTGCTTAGGTCCCTCAATTTCAGCCAAAAAATACCTGAAATCACAGAAAAACACACAAACTCATAGTAAAGTCCAGAAATATGATTTTTTCATAAAAACTAATAAAAATATAATAAAAAGTAACTAAAATATATTAAAAACTATGTAAAAACAATGCCAAAAAGGGTATAAATTATCCGCTCATCAGCTACCTAAGCTATGTGAGGGGGAAATATATTGACTATAACCCCTCTAACATAGACAGAATGCTGATGGTGAGACCTACTAGCTCCACAAGGAGTTATGAAGAGAGGGTGAGGTAACAAGACCCTGGTTTTGAAGAGATCCTCAATGAGATTTGTGTCATTAATGTGCAATGGATAAATGATAAAGATAGAAGGCTTAATCAACTGAGGAGAAAGGATTTGAGTCCCCAAGCTAGAGGGTGGCTAGACTTTGTGAGGAGATCTCTCAACCCCACATCCAACACTTCACAGGTAACATTGGAGAGAGCAGTGCTCATATACTGCATAATGAGGGGAGAAAATATTAATATTTGGGAGATGATTGCCAGCAATATCAATAGGGTGCTGAAAAGTACCAAGGATAGCACAAGGTTGGCCTTTCCAAGTATCATCCAAAGGTTGTGTGATGAAGCTGGGGTAGAGAAAATCATTGATGAAGTGCTGGTGGATCAAGACAAACCCATAACTGCCAAGAAGATGGCCAAAGTGGTGGCTGTTGACCCAGCGCAACAAAGGATGAGGGGACATAGAGCCCATGTTCAAGAGCCACAAGGGCCACAACAAGAAGAAGAAGCTGAAGATCAACCACACTACCTACCACTTCCACCACCACCATATCCACAATCCCGTGAAGGTTTCAACTGGGAGCAAATGCAAGGAGATATCCACCAGATGAAGGGAGACTTACACCATTTGAGAGAAGATGTCAATCAACTTAAAAAGCAACAAAAACATTGGGACCAAGTGCAAGAGAGCATGCAACAACTCCAAGGAAGTATGGAGTACATGAAGGAGCAACAAAGCCAATTCAATTGGGAAGAAATGCAAGGAAGTCTCAACAAAATTATGGAGCAAAACAAATGGCAGCAGAGGAACCTTGCTGAGTTTAGGCATCTTTATGATGCAAGAACCTCCTCAAGGAGGTAGTATGATATCAATACTCAAGCAAAGCTGAACCATTTGTGCAATGCGGTGGCAGCCTTGAACCCCGGATACCCAACATTCATGCAAGGCATGGAGGAGTTGAGTGCCAGGCAAGAGGAGATATTGGCTAAGCACAAAGAAGATGAAAGGAATTACATGAGGAGAATGGGATTCTGGAAGCCCAAGGACACAAAGGCACAAGTAGGATCCTCCAAGAATGATGATGATGACTCCTCCTCCAAGAAGAAGAGAAAGGAAAAGGGCCAATGAACTGAAGCTGCTCCAAGAATATCAAAGGTTATTAAGTCCCGTGGTTGATAATTTTTAGTCTTAAATTCTGAATTTCTGTTAGTAATTGCAGTAGTAGTTTAATTTCCTTATGTTTTTGAAGTACCTTTATGAGTCCTTTATGTTTGAGAAAGAAAATGTTGTTTAAGTTTCATTAACATCATATAAAAGAATAGTTTGTTTCCATAAGAGTCTATAGTGAGTTGTGCAAAAACAAGAGTAAAAGAGACTAAGACCAAGTGAGATAATTCACAACTAAGAGATAAGGAACTAGGTATTGAACCTTGAATGAATTTGAAAGAAAATAAGCCACAATGAACAATTAGACTTAGAAGGTATGACAAGCAGATGCTAAGGAAGTCCCTTGAATATCCATAGAACCAAGAAGTAGTAAGAAAAAAGACCCAAGGCTTTGAGTATCAACTACTAGGATGAAAGAAAAGAACCAAATGGCTCAAAAGAGTTAAAGATCCTAGTAGATGCTTGTGGTGAAGATGTGTCAAGAAGGGAGACGTGGGTAAGTAAATTCTTAGGGATGTTTCAACATCTAGTATCCTAAAGCCAACTAGTTTGGGAGTGCTAATTGAAAGCATGGTGTGGGAAATCATGATTCACACTTTTCACAACTCCACACAACTAACTAGCAAGTGCACTGGGTTGTCCAAATAATAAACCTTACGTGAGTAAGGGTCGATCCCACGGAGATTATCGGCTTGAAGCAAGCTAGGGTCATCTTGTAAATCTTAGTCAGACGGATTCAAATGGTTATGAGGTTTTGATAATTAAAATATAAATAAAAACATAAAATAAGATAAAGGTACTTATGTGATTCATTGGTGGGAATTTCAGATAAGCGTTTGGAGATGCTTTGTTGCTTCTGAATCTCTGCTTTCCTATTGTCTTCCTTCAACTATGCGTGCTCCTTTCCATGGCAAGCTGTAGGATCCTCTCAGTGAAAATGGTCCTCTACGATTTCTGCATGGCTAATCAACTGTCGGATTTCTCGTCTCGAATGAAAAATACCAGGTACAGCTACCGCATGGCTAATCATCTGTCGGTTCTCGCTAGCGTCGGAATAGGATCCATTGATCCTTTTGCACACTGTCACTGCACCCAACATTCGCAGGTTTGAAGCTCGTCATAGTCATTCCTTCCCAGATCTTACTCAGAATACCACAGACAAGGTTTAGACTTTCCGGATCCCAGGAATGCTGCCAATTGGTTCTAGCCTATACCACGAAGATACTAATCTCACGGACTCGGTCCGTGTATTAGATACTAAGAGATACACACTCAAGCTGTCGCCCAATGACTACGTTGAGCTCAGATAGAACAGAAGTGGTTGTTAGGCACGCGTTCATAGAATTGAGAATAATAATGAGTGTCACGAATCATATCATTCTCCAGATTGAAGTACGAGTGAATATCTTAGAATAGAATCAAGCGTGATTGAATGGAAAAATAGTAGCAATTGCATTAATTCATGAAGAATAGCAGAGCTCCACACCTTAATTTATGGGGTGTAGAAACTCCACCTTGGAAAATACATAAGTGAAAAAGGTCTAGGCATGGCCATGAGGCCAGCCTCCAAACATGAACAATGGCATAAACTAGATGTAAAGATATAAAATAAATCTCTAAAAGTAGTTTTTATACTAAACTAGATACTAGGGTTTACAGAAATTGAGTAACTAAGTGCAGATAGTGCAGAAATCCACTTCCAGGGCCCACTTGGTGTGTGCTTAGGCTGAGGATTGAGCTTTACACGTGCATAGGCTGTTCCTGGAGTTAAACGCCAGCTTGGGTGCCAGTTTGGGCATTTAACTCCAATTCTGGTGCCAGTTTGGGCGTTTTACGCCAGGAAGTTTTAGGCTGGCTTTGGACGCCAGTTTCGGCCATCAAATCTCAGGAAAAGTATAAAGTATTATATATTGTTGGAAAGCCCAAGATGTCTACTTTCTAAAGCAATTGAGAGCGCGCCAATCCGTTTTCTGTAGGTCCAACAAATCCACTTCGAGTGCAGGAGGGTCAGAATCCAACAGCATCTGCAGTCCTTTTTCAGCCTTTGAATCAGATTTTTACTCAGGTCCCTCAATTTCAGCCAGAAAATACCTGAAATCACAAAAAAACACACAAACTCATATTAAAGTCCAGAAATGTGATTTTTGCATAAAAAATAATAAAAATATAATAAAAAGTAACTAAAATATGCTAAAAACTATGTAAAAATAATACCAAAAAGGGTATAAATTATCCGCTCATCACAACACCAAACTTAAATTGTTGCTTATCCCCAAGCAACTAAAAACAAAATAGGATAAAAAGAAGAGAAAATACAATAAATTCCAAACTTATCAATGAACTTAGTTCCAATTAGATGAGCGGGGCTAGTAGCCTTTTTGCTTCTGAATAGTTTTGGCATCTCACTTTATCCTTTGAAGTTCAGAATGATTGGCATCCATAGGAACTTAGAATCTAGATAGTGTTATTTATTCTCTTAGTTCAGTATGTTGATTATTGATCACAGCTACTTTATGAGTCTTGGCCGTGACCCTAAGTATTTTGTTTTCCAGTATTACCACCGGATACATAAATGCCACAGACACATAACTGGGTGAACCTTTTCAGATTGTGACTCAGCTTTGCTAGAGTCCCCAGTTAGAGGTGCCCAGAGCTCTTAAGCACACTCTTTTTGCTTTGGACCACGAATTTAACCGCTCAGTCTCAATCTTTTCACTTGACACCTTCACGCCACAAGCACATGGTTAGGGACAGTTTGGTTTAGCCGCTTAGGCCAGGATTTTATTCCTTTGGGCCCTCCTATACGTTAATGCTCAAAGCCTTGGATCCTTTTTACCCTTGCCTTTTGTTTTAAAGGGCTATTGGCTTTTTCTGCTTGCTTTTTCTTTTTCTTTCTTTTTTTTCTTTATTTTTTTTGCCAATTTTTTTTTGCAAGCTTTGTGTTCACTACTTTTTCTTGCTTCAAGAATCAATTTTATGATTTTCAGATTATCAATAACATTTTTCCTTTTTCATTATTCTTTCAAGAGCCAATAATTTTAACATTCATAAACAACAATATCAAAAATATGCACTATTCAAGCATTCATTCAGAAAACAAAACGTATTGCCACCACAACAAAATATTTAAACTAATTTCAAAATAAAATTCAAAATTCATGTACTTCTTGTTCTTTTGCAAATAAAAGCAATTTTTTTTATTTAAGAAAGGTGATGGATTCATAGGACACTCATAGCTTTAAGACATAGACACTAGACACTAATGATCATGTAATAAAGACACAAACATAGACAAAACATAAAGCATAGAATTCAAAAAATAGAAAAAATAAGAACAAGGAAATTAAAGAATGGGTCCACCTTAGTGATGGCGGCTACTTCTTCCTCTTGAAGATCTTATGGAGTGCTTGAGCTCCTCTATGTCTCTTCCTTGCCTTTGTTGCTCCTCCCTCATGACTCTTTGGTCCTCTCTGATTTCATTGAGGATGATGGAGTGCTCTTGGTGCTCCATCCTTAGTTGTCCCATGTGGGAACTTAATTCTCCTAAAGAGGTGTTGATTTGCTCCCAATAGTTCTGTGGAGGAAAGTGCATCCCTTGAGGCATCTCAGGTATTTCTTGATGAGGAATTTCCTCATGCTCTTGTTGAGGTCCATGAGTGGGCTCTCTTGTTTGCTCCATCCTCTTCTTAGTGATGAGCTTGTCCTCATCAATGAGGATGTCTTCTTCTATGACAATTTTCCAGCTAAATTGCATAGGTTACAGATGAGATGAGGGAAGGCTAACCTTGCCAAAGTAGAGGGCTTGTCGGCCACCTTGTAGAGTTCTAGGGATATGATCTCATGAACTTCTACTTCCTCTCCAATCATGACACTATGGATCATGATAGCCCGGTCTATTGTAACTTCAGACCGGTTGCTAGTAGGAATGATAGTGTTGGATGAACTCCAACCATCCCCTAGCCACGGGTTTGAGGTCAAGCCTTCTTAGTTGAACCGACTTACCTCTTGAGTCTCTCTTCCATTGAGCTCCTTCCACACAAATGTCCCTAAGGACTTGGTCCAACCTTTAGTCAAAGTTGACCCTTCTAGTGAAAGGGTGAGGATCTCCTTGCATCATTGGCAAGTTAAATCCAACCTCACATTTTTCGGACTGAAATCCAAGTAATTTCCTCGAACCATTGTGAGCCAATTCTTTGGGTTCGGGTTTACACTTTGATCATGGTTTTTAGTGATCCATGCATTAGCATAGAACTCTTGAACCATTAAGATTCCGACTTGTTGAATGGGGTTGGTGAGAGCTTTCCAACCTCTTCTTTGAATTTCATGTCGGATCTCCGGATATTCACTCTTTTTGAGCTTGAAGGGGACCTCAGAGATCACCTTTTTCTTGGTCACAACTTCATAGAAGTGGTCTTGATGGACCTTTGAGATGAATCTCTCCATCTCCTATTACTCAGAGGTGGAAGCAATTGCCTTCCCTTTCCTTTTTCTAAAGATTTCTCCGGCCTTAGGTGCCATTGATGGTTATGAAAAAACAAAAAGCAGAGCTTTTCCCACACCAAACTTAAAAGGTTTGCTCGTCCGCGAGAAAAAGAAGAAGGAAAGGAGTAGAAGAAGAAGAAATGGAGGAGATGGAGGGTAGTAGTGGTTTCGGCCAAGAGGGTAGTAGTGTGTATAATGTGTGAAATTGAAGGTGGTAAGGAGGTGTATTTATAGGCTAAGAGAGAGAGGGAATTCAGCTATGAAGGGGTGGGTTTGGGAGGGAAATGGTTTGAATTTGAATGGTGAGGTAGGTGGGGTTTATGATGGATGGATGGATGTGAGTGGTGAAGAGAATATGGGGAAGAGGGTAGGATTTGATAGGTGAATGGTGTTTAGGGAAGAGGTATTGAAGTGATTGGTCAAGGGTATTTAGGGAAGAGTGTTATGAAAAGGTGTGAAGAGGAGAGAAGAAGAGGTGGGGTAGGTAGGGATCCTGTGGGGTCCACAGATCCTGAGGTGTCAAGAAATTCTGCTCCCTGCACCATTCTGGCATTCAAACGCCCTCTGTGTTCCAATTCTGGTGTGTTAAATGTCAGCTCTGCTACATTTCCTGGCGTTAAACACCAGATTGCTGCCCCTTTCTGGCGTTTAACGCCAGCCAGACACCCTTTTCTGGCATTAAACGCCAGTCTGTCTGCCATTTATGGAGTTTAACGCCAGCCAGACGCCAGACACCATTTTCTGGCGTTAAATGCCCAGAGTGCTGCCTATTCTAGCATTTAACGCCTAGAATGCTGCCAGGCTGGGCGTTAAACGCCCATTTTGCTATCTTTAATGGCGTTAAACGCCAGTAAGCCTGTCCTCCAAGGTGTGCTGTTTTTGATGTTGTTTTTGATTTTGCTTTAATTCTGCAGTTGTTTTTATGACTTCACATGATGATCAACCTAAAGAAAACATAAAATAACAATGGAATATTAATAAATATAATTAAATAACATTGGGTTGCCTCCCAACAAGCGCTTATTTAATGTCAATAGCTTGACAATGAGTCTTAGAGAGCTTCACAGAGACTCAGAGCTTGATGATGGCCTCCCAACACTAAACTTAAAAGTTGAGTGTGGGGGCTCTGTTTGACTCTGTATTGAGAGAAGCCTTTCATGCTTCCTCTCCTTGGTTACAGAAGAAGATCCTTGAGCCTTAAACACAAGGTAGTCCTCATTCAATTGAAAGACTAACTCTCCTCTGTCCATATCAATCACAGCTCTTGCTGTGGCTAGGAAGGGTCTTCCAAGGATGATGGATTCAGCTTCATCCTTCCCAGTGTCTAGGATTATGAAATCAGCAGGGATGTAATAGCCTTCAACCTTCACTAAGACATCCTCTACAAGTCCATAAGCCTATTTTCTTGAATTGTCTGCCATCTCTAGTGAGATTCTTGTAGCTTGTACCTCAAAGATCCCTAGTTTCTCCATTACAGAGAGTGGCATGAGGTTTATACTTGAACTAAGGTCACACAGAGCCTTCTTAAAGGTCATGGTGCCTATGATGCACGGTATTAAGAACTCTCTAGGATCCGATTTCTTCTGAGGTAACTTTAGTTGCCCTAAAGCATTCAGTTCATTGATGAGCAATGGAGGTTCATCCTCCGAAGTCTCATTACCAAATAACTTGGCTTTTAGCTTCATGATTGCTCCTAGATACTGAGCAACTTGCTCTTCAATAATATCTTCATCTTCTTCAGAGGAAGAATACTCATCAGAGCTCATGAATGGCAACAGTAAGTTCAGTGGAATCTCTATGTTTTCTGTATGAGCCTCAGATTCCTTTGGTTCCTCAATAGGGAACTCCTTAGTGGCCAGTGAACGTCCATTGAGGTCTTCCTCACTGGAATTCACTGCCTTTCCCTCCTCTACAGGTTCGGCCATGTTGGACGTGTTGATGGCCTTGCACTCTCTCTTTGGATTCTCTTCTGTATTGCTTGGGAGAGTACTAGGAGGGATTTCAGTAACTCTTTTACTCAGTTGACCCACTTGTGCCACCAAATTTCTGATGGAGGACCTTGTTTTAGTCATGAAACTGAGAGTGGTCTTAGATAGATCAGATATTATGGTTGCTAAGTCAGAGAGGCTCTGCTTAGAATTCTTTGTCTGTTGCTCAAAAGATGATAGAAAAGTCTTGCTATTGCCAAACCTATTTCTCGCACCATTATTATTATTGAAGCCTTGATTAGGCTTCTGCTGATCCTTCCATGAGAAATTAGGATGATTTCTCCATGAAGGATCATAAGTGTTTCCATAGGATTCTCCCATGTAATTCACTTCTTCCATTGCAGGATTCTCAGGGTTATAAGCTTCTTCTTCAGAGGAAGCTTCTTTAGTACTACCGGATGCAGCTTGCATTCCAGTCAGACTCTGAGAAATCATATTGACTTGCTGAGTCAATATTTTATTCTGAGCCAATATTGCATTCAGAGTATCAATCTCAAGAACTCCTTTCTTCTGAGTTGTCCCCTTATTCACAGGATTTCTTTCAGAAGTGTACATGAACTGGTTATTTGCAACCATCTCAATGAGTTCCTGGGCTTCTGCAAGCATCTTCTTTAGATGAAGAGATCCACCAGCAGAGTGGTCCAATGACATCTTGGACAATTCATACAGACCATCATAGAATATACATAAGATGCTCCATTCTGAAAGCATGTCCGAATAACACCTTCTGATTAATTGCTTGTATCTTTCCCAAGCTTCATAGAGGGATTCACCTTCCTTCTATCTGAAGGTTTGGACTTCCACTCTAAGCTTGCTCAACTTTTGAGGTGGAAAGAATTTGGCCAAGAAGGCATTGACCAACTTTTCCCAAGAGTTTAGGCTTTCTTTAGGTTGTGAGTCCAACCATATCCTAGCTCTGTCTCTTACAGCAAAAGGAAAAAGCATAAGTCTGTAGACCTCAGGATTAACCCCATTGGTCTTAACAGTGTCACAGATTTGCAAGAATTCAGCTAAAAACTGATGAGGATCTTCAAATGGAAGTCCATGAAACTTGCAATTCTGTTGCATTAGAGAAACTAATTGAGGCTTAAGCTCAAATTTGTTTGCTCCAATTGTAGGAATTGAGATGCTTCTTCCATAAAAGTCAGAAGTTGGTGCAGTAAAGTCACCAAGAACCTTCCTATCTTTACCATTGTTGTTATTTTTGGCTGCCATGTCTTCTTCTTTTTCGAAAATTTCTGTTAGGTCCTCTTCAGAGTGTTGTGCTTTAGCTTCTCTTAGCTTCCTCTTTAGAGTCCTTCCAGGTTCAGGATTAGCTTCAACAAGAATGTTCTTATCCTTGTTCCTGCTCATATGAAAAAGAAGAGAACAGAAAAGAAGAGGAATCCTCTATGTCACAGTATAGATATTCCGTTATGTGAGTAGAAGAATAGAAGAATAGAATGAAGAAGGGAGAAGAAGAAGAATTCAAACACAGAGAGAGGGAGAGGGTTCAAATTTTAAGAAGAAGAGAAGTGTTAGTAATTAAATAAAATAAATAGAAAGAAATGAGAGAGAGAGAGAGAGAGAGAGTGTATTCGAATTTTTAATTAAAAGAAAAGAAAAATATTTTTGTTTTTATTTTAATTATGAGTTTGAATTCGAAATTTAAGAAGGAAAATAAAATAAAATTAAAATTTAAAACAATTAGTTAATTAAAAAGAATTTTGAAAAAGTTGTTAGTGGTTTTTGAAAATCAGAGAGAGAGAAGTAGTTAGGTGGTTTTGAAAAAGATATGATTGAAATAGAAAACTTTTCAAAATCAAACAAAAAGTCAAGTAGTTAATTGAAAAAGATTTGAAAATAAATTTTGAAAAGATAAGAAGTTAGAAAAAGATTTGAAAATTAAATTTTTGAAAAAGATATGATTGAAATCTATTTTGAAAAAGATTTGAAAAGGAAATTAAAAATATTTGATTTTTAAAATTAAAGTTGATGGCTTGACAAACCAGAAACTAAAAGATATGATTCTAGAATTTAAAGATTGAACCTTTCTTAATAGGAAAGTAACAAACTTGAAATTTTTGAATCAAAGCATTAAATGTTAGGAATAATTTCGAAAATTATGAAATAAAAATAAGAAAAAGATTTTGAAAATTAATTTTAAAATTTTCGAAAAACATGGAAGAAAAATGAAAAAGATTTGATTTTGAAAAAGATTTGAAAAGATAGAATTTTTAAATTGAAATTTTGACTTGACTAACAAGAAACAACTAAATTTTAAAAATTTTTGACTAAGTCAACCCAAAATTTCGAAATTTATGAATAAAATAAGGGAAAGATATTATTTTTTATTTTTTTGAATTAATTAAGGGAGAGAAAAACAACAAAAAGACATAAGACATAAGAAATTAAGATCAAAACTAATAATGCATGCAAGAACACTTTGAATGCCAAGATGAACACCAAGAACCTTTGAAGATCATGATGAACATCAAGAACATATTTTTGAAAATTTTTAAGAAAAGAAAGACATGCAAGACACCAAACTTAGAAATTTTTAATAATTCGAAAATACATGTGAAAAACAAGAAAAGACACAAAACCAGAAAATTTAAAGATCAAACACGAAAAACCATCAAGAACAACTTGAAGATCAATGAAGAACACAATGCATATATTTTTGAAAATTCAAGAAAAATTAAAACATGTAATTGATACCAAACTTAAAATTTGACACAAGACTTAAACAAGAAACACAAAATTTTTTGTTTTTATGGTTTTATAAATTTTTTGTATATTTTTCGAAAATTATTTTGGAAAAGAAAATAAAGAAATTCAAAATTTTTAATTAGTCAAAAGCTTCGGTCCAAAAGAATTAGACATGACCAAATGGCCAGCCAAGCTTCAGCATAACAATTACAGACATGTCCTTTTTACAATGGAAAGTGGAAACCTCGCTCCAAAAGATTAGACATGGCTTAACAGCCAGCCAGGCTTCAACATATCTCAAGAAACTCTAGAATTCATTCTTAAAAACTCCGAAGAACATTTTTTTGAATTTTTTGAAAATTAAAAATAAAAAGCTTAAATATAAAATAAAATTACCTAATCTAAGCAACAAGATGAATCGTCAGTTCTCCAAACTCAAACAATCCCCGGCAACGGCGCCAAAAACATGGTGTGGGAAATCGTGATTCACACTTTTCACAACTCCGCACAACTAACCAGCAAGTGCACTGGGTCGTCCAAGTAATAAACCTTACGTGAGTAAGGGTCGATCCCACAGAGATTGTCGGCTTGAAGCAAGCTATGGTCATCTTGTAAATCTCAGTCAGGCGGATTCAAATGGTTATGAGATTTTGATAATTAAAATATAAATAAAAACATAAACTAAGATAAAGGTACTTATGTGATTCATTGGTGGGAATTTCAGATAAGCGTTTGGAGATGCTTTGTTGCTTCTGAATCTCTTCTTTCCTATTGTCTTCTTCCAACCATGTGTGCTCCTTTCTATGGCAAGCTGTAGGATCCTCTCAGTGAAAATGGTCCTCTATGGTTTCTGCACGGCTAATCAACTGTCGGATTTCTCGTCTCGGATGAAAAATACCAGGTACAGCTACCGCATGGCTAATCATCTGTCGGTTCCCGCTAGCATTCGCAGGTTTGAAGCTCGTCATAGTCATTCCTTCCCAGATCCTACTCGGAATACCACAGATAAGGTTTAGACTTTCCGGATCCCAGGAATGCCACCAATTGGTTCTAGCCTATACCACAAAGATACTAATCTCACATACTCGGTCCGTGTATTAGATATCCAAGAGATACAAGAGATACACACTCAAGCTGTCACTGCCAATTAGTTTTTCTTTATTCATAAAATAAGGTTCAAAATCTAAATTTTCAAATTAAAGCATACAAAATTCTCATTATTTTTCAATTACTAAAGCTTTAAATTTTGAACAGGAAAATTGCTCAATTAATATAAAAATCTCTAAAAATATCATCTTTTGTAAATATAATAAATCATAAATAACTTATTATTTAATTTTTAAAAATTCAGAGTCTTACACAAAGCAACCATAATCTATTTGAAATTACTTTTAATTTTATTGGCATTCATAATTTAAAACCTTTACTTTTAAAAACAAATTGATGCCATGGCATTTTGGCTAGATTCACTGACCTTTTCTTTACTGTTTTTAAGGTAGTTTCATGCATTTTCTTAGAAAACAAGCTAGTTTTAGGTAGATATTCACTTACATCTTGATTCAAGCATACATTGTGCACTTTACATGATTTCATGAGAATTTTTGCATGAATTATATGACAAATTGAATGATGCATGACTCATGAATTGGACTAGAACTTTGATGCACTTTGTTGCTTGATTTCAGGATAAAAGAAGCAAAGAAGAACCACGTTAGCAGTCACGTTAGTCCCACTAACGTGACCTCTAACATGGAATGGGTGCTAACTTGCAAAGTTAATGAGAAAGGTAATCGCCAATAACGCCCTCGAAGCCATCATAAGCCCACGTTAAGAGTCACGTTAACTAAGTTAACGTGAACTCCTACGTGTAAGAAGACAACAAGGCCAACATTAGTGACACTCTCCTTTGTCACTAACATTGGCCAAGCTCATAAGTGGCCACGTTAAGAGCCACGTTAACTTAGTTAACGTGGACTCTAACGTTAAGAAGCAAAAGAGAAGCCAACGTTAGTGACATTCACCTTTGTCACTAACATTGGCCAAGCCTCCATAAGCCACGTTAACTCCCACGTTAACTTAGTTAATGTGGAAGCTAACGTGGAGAGAGCAATTGATAGCCAACGTTAGTGACACTTACCTTTGTCACTAACGTTGGGGTGAACCACCAAGAGCCACCATGAGCAACGTTAACGTGGGAGCTAACGTGGATAAAGAGATGATGAGCCAACGTTAGTGACACTCACCTTTGTCACTAACGTTGGAGATGGCTAGCATGACTACGTTAGAAGCAACGTTAACTTTGTTAACGTGGACTCTAACGTGGGAAATAGGGGCACATTGGAACGTTAGTGACAAAGGTAAGTGTCACTAACATTCTCGAAGGATTGGCATTACTACGTTTGAAGCCACGTTAACCTAGTTAACGTGGACTCTAACGTAGGGACAAGGGAGGACTTTCCACGTTATTGGGAAAGGTAAGTCCCAATAACGTGTGCGAAGGACCAAGAGGCAAAGTTAGTGGTCACGTTAGTGCCACTAACGTTGAAGTCAACGTGATCATATTTGGGTTAGGAACGTTAGTGAAAAAGGTGATTGTCACTAACGTTCTCGAACCCACACTTTCACTTAACGTTGACTCCACTAACGTCCTGAGCCAAAGTCTCCGCCTACTTCACCTTTTCTTTCTGCAAGCAAAGCTAAGCCCAAGGAAAAGGGATAACTGCTTCAAACTCAAGATTCAGAGACCCATACCCAAGACTTGAATAGCCAACTAGAAGATCAGAAGAGTAGTATATATAGGAGTAGCTTTGAATTAGTTTAGGGGGGTGGAAAACTTTAGGGAGCTTTTGGCATAGAACTACTCTCTGTATTTTACTCTCTCTACACTTCTAGTTTTACTTTCATCATGTATTCTCCATCTTGGTTTTCATTTTCCAGAGCTAAGAACAACTAAACCTCTTTCATTGGGTTAGGGAGCTCTGTTGTAATTTGATGGATCAATATTAGTTTTCATTCTCCTTCTTCTATCTTTTCTCTTGATTTTACTTGAAAGCTTTCGATCTTCATCCAATTGGGTAGTTATCTTGGAAAAGAAGCTATTCATACTTGGATCTCTTCTGAACCTTGAAAGAGGAATGAAGAGATCATGCTAGAAATGTTTTCTCATGCTGGACCAAATTGGGTTTGGATGGATATGTGACTATAATCCTACCAACACTTGATTTGGGAAATGCATGTGGTATAATCAGTGACCATACTTCATCTTTTCTCATGAGCAATTGACCAAGGAATTGGCTATTGATCAAGATTTGAGAGATTGAATTACCAAGAAATTGGAATTCGATCACTTAAGATTGCCAAGGAGATCAATGAATGCATTGATTGAGGAAGAGATGAAAATGAACTTGATCCGGAGAATGCAACATCTTCTGAGCCCAATGAACTCCCCATTTCTGATCTTATCCATTCTCTTTAATTTCTGCCATTTACTTTTATGAGCAATTACCCCATTCCCGTTTAAGATTCTGCAATTTACTTTTCGCCATTTACATTCAGCTCTTCATTTCTAGCATTTACTGTTTCTGCTATTTACTTTCCCGCCATTTAATTTTCTGCAAATCTCAAATCAAATTCTGGTTCGCTCAACTAGAATATTCCTCTAATTAAAGTTGCTTGATCAATCATCTCTGTGGGATTCGACCTTACTCTATTGTGAGTTTTTACTTGACGACAAATTCGGTACACTTGCCGAAGAAAATTTGTTGAGAGACAAGTTTTTGTGCGTATCAAGTTTATGGCGCCGTTGCTGGGGATTGATTTTGTATCAACAATTATTAAGTTGGAGGATCACTAGATTGAGCATTTTTCTTTTGTTTGATTTAAATTTCTGTTGAGTTAATTCGCTTTCAGTTTTAGTTAATTTCTTCCCTTCCCCTAACTTTTTCGTTTATTATTTTTTTTTTTAGTTATTTACAATTCAGTTCACTAACCCACTAACTGTTTGATATATTGCATCACTCACACTAACAGTAATTCTAACAGAATAGTTTCTGGATCTGTTTCCTTGCTTGTACCTTGTTGGTTGTATGACAGGGAGGAGAAGCGGGACTTCAACTTCCTTTGATTCTAAACCAGAGAAGACCTTCCTTAGATTAAGGAGGGAAACAAGAGGAAAAAGAGTAGTGGGTGCTGAAGAAGAGGAAGAATACTTTGAACCAAACATGGAAGAAAATATGGAAAACCATCATGAAGAAAAGGCTCACAACCATGGCAGAGAAGGTCTAGCAAATCATGCTGGGCAAGAGAGAAGAGTTCTGGGTTCTTACATCAACCCAAACCCAGGAAACTGTGGGAGTAGCATCCAAAGGCCAACCATACATTCCAACAACTTTGAATTAAGGCCACAGCTCATCACCCTTGTTCAGAACAACTGTTCATTCAGAGGGAGTGTCCAAGAAGATCCCAATCAACATCTAACCACCTTCCTGAAGATATGTGACATTGTGAAGTCTAATGGTGTTCATCCTGACACCTATAGACTACTTCTGTTCCCCTTCTCACTCAAGGACAAAGCATCTAAATGGCTGGAGTCCTTCCCAAAGGAGAGTTTGGCAACCTGGGAAGATATGGTGAATAAATTCTTGGCAAGATTCTATCCTCCTCAATGGATTAACAGGCTGAGAGCTGAGGTGCAAAAATTCAGGCAGCAGGATGGTGAGACTCTATATGAAGCATGGGAGAGGTTTAAGGACCTAACAAGGAGGTGTCCACCAGACATGTTCAATGAATGGGTGAAGCTATACATTTTCTATGAAGGCCTTTCTTATGAATCCAAGAAGGCAGTAGACCACTCATCCGGGGGATCTCTGAACAAGAAGAAGACCATTGAGGAGGCCATAGATGTCATTGAAACTGTAGCAGAGAATGACTACTTCTATGCCTCCAAAAGAGGGAACACTAGAGGAGTGATGGAGCTAAACAATGTAGATGCTCTGCTGGCCCAAAACAAGCTCATTACCAAGAAATTAGCTGACCTCACCAAGAAGATGGAGAGAAACCAAGTAGCTGTAATCACCACCTCATCAACAACCCAAGAAGAAGTGAATGAAGAAGCAGAGGGTAGTCAGGAGCAAGCCAACTACATTGGGAATTCACCTAGACAAAACCATGATACATACTCTAAAACCTACAACCCTGGATGGAGGAACCACCCAAACATGGGGTGGGGAAAACAACAAGGCCAAACTAACCTTTCTCATCCATCCAACCCCAACCCACCATCATTTGATGACAGACTCTCAAAGATTGAAAACCTACTTGAAGGTATATGCAAAGAGATTCAAGACAATAAAGCTTTCCGAGAAGAAGTGATGTCCAATATGCAGAATCAGGATGCTGCCATCAAGAAACTTGAGACACAAATTGGCTACCTATTCAAGAAAATTCCCAGCCACAACCTTCGTAGCAATACTAACTCAACCCAAAGGGACGAGTGTCAGGCTATCATCCTTCGGAGTGGGAAGGAACTGAAGGAAACCACCCAGAAACCACAAGAAAAGGACTCAACTGAAAAAGAAGAAGAGCAGGATGGAGCTCGAGTTCACACTTTGAGTTCACAAAAAGGGGAAGGAGTGCTAAAGCCAGACGTCCCAAGAGTCCCATACCCTCAGAAATTAAAGAAGAAGGGGGATGACAGCCAGTTCTTGAGATTTTTGGAAATCTTCAAGAAACTACAAATCAACATACCTTTTGCTGAAGCAATAGAGCAAATGCCCCTCTACGCCAAGTTTTTAAAGGAGCTAATGACTAAGAAGAGAAGCTGGAAGAACAGCGAGACTGTGATACTAACCGAAGAATGTAGTGCTATCATTCAGCATAAACTACCTCAGAAATTGAAGGATCCGGGGAGCTTTCAGATCCCTTGTATCATAGGGGAAATCACAGTGGAAAAGGCTCTATGTGACTTAGGAGCCAGCATAAATTTGATGTCGTTATCCATGATGAGAAAAATGAAGATTGAAGAGGCTAAACCAATAAAGATGGCCCTACAACTGGCTGACAGATCGTTCAAGTTCCCTCATGGCGTAGTAGAAGATTTGCTGGTGAAAGTGGAAGATTTCATCTTCCCAGCAGACTTCGTAGTGCTGGACATGCAGAAGGAAACCATGGCTTCCATTATCCTGGGAAGGCCGTTCTTGGCCACTGCTGGAGCTGTCATTGATGTACAAAAGGGGGACCTCACCCTGAGACTACACAATAAAAAGATGACATTCAATGTGTTCAAAGCCATGAGTTACCCCCCAGAATAATTGGGAGAATGTATGAGGTTGGACTCACTTGAAGATGCAGTGCAGGAGAGTTTTGAAGAAGAAGAACCTGAAGGGTTAACAGAGGAGGAGTCAACGTTTAGTGAAGAGGTTGCAACAGCAGAGATTCATATACAAGGGGCATCAAAAGAAGAGAACAAAAAGTCAGAAGCACCCAAACTTGAACTCAAAGCACTGCCACCCACTCTCAAATATGCATACTTAGGAGAAAATAAAAGTTACCCAGTGATCATAAGCTCGTGCCTCAGCCAAGATCAAGAGGATGAACTACTCAAAGTATTACGAAAGCACAAGGATGCCATTGGATGGACTCTTGCTGACCTGAAAGGAATAAGTTCAGCCATATGCATGCATAAGATACTACTGGAAGATGATGCCAAACCATCCATTCAATCCCAAAGAAGGCTGAACCCAATCATGAAAGAAGTGGTACAGAAAGAAGTTATGAAGTTATGGCAGGGAGGGGTAATCTACCCGATCTCAGACAGCCCCTGGGTCAGCCCCGTTCATGTCGTGCCCAAAAAAGGAGGAATCACTGTAGTTCCCAATGAGAAGAATGAACTAATTCCTACAAGGACCGTCATAGGATGGCGGATGTGCATAGACTATCAGAAACTCAATGAGGCTACACGAAAGGACCATTTCCCCCTCCCATTTATGGATCAGATGTTGGAAAGACTCGCAGGACACGCATATTACTGTTTTCTTGATGGTTATTCAAGATATAACCAAATAGTGGTTGATCCCAGAAAACAAGAGAAAACTTCATTTACTTGTCCATATAAAGTGTTTGCCTACAGGCGCATGCCATTTGGGCTATGTAATGCACCTGCGACTTTCCAACGCTGCATGCTTTCTATCTTCTCATATATGATAGAGAAATTCATTGAAGTCTTTATGGATGATTTCTCGGTATTCGGAGATTCCTTTACTAGCTGCCTGAGTCACCTTGCCTTAGTATTGAAAAGGTGCCAAGAGACCAATTTGGTCTTGAACTGGGAGAAATGTCACTTTATGGTGACAGGAGGAATAGTCCTTGGCCATAAGGTTTCTAACCAATGCATTGAAGTGGACAGGGTTAAAGTGGAACTTATTGAAAAACTGCCTCCACCCACTGATGTCAAGGAAATTAGGAGCTTTTTAGGGCATGCTGGCTTTTACAGAAGATTTATTAAAGATTTTTCAAAGATAGCCAAGCCCTTAAGCAATCTCCCTGTATCTGATACACCATTTATCTTCGATGAATCATGCATGCTAGCATTTGAAAATTTGAAAATAAGGTTGTCCTCTGCTCCTATCGTTTCCTCACCTGATTGGAACTTACCATTTGAATTGATGTGTGATGCATCTGATTTTGCAGTTGGGGCAGTGTTAGGACAGAGGAAAGATAACTTAGTCCATGTGATATACTATGCTAGCAAAGTCCTCAATGATACTCAAAGAAATTATACCACTACTGAAAAGGAGTTGCTAGCAATAGTTTTTGCATTTGACAAGTTTAGATCGTACCTCATCGGTACTAAAGTGATTGTTTTCACAGATCACACAGCACTTAAATACTTGTTTGCCAAGCAAGAATCAAAACCAAGATTAATAAGATGGATCGTATTGTTGCAGGAATTCAATATTGAAATCAGAGACAAGAAAGGAGTAGAAAACAAGGTAGCAGATCACCTATCCAGAATCCCTCATGAGGAAAGTGGAACACATGATACAAGTGTGAACGAGCTCTTCCCTGATGAGCAGCTGATGACAGTTCACAAAGCACCATGGTTCGCAGACATTGCCAACTTCAAGGCAACTGGGGCCTTACCTCCAGAGATCAATAAACATCAAAAAAGAAAGCTCATGAATGATGCAAAATACTTTGTCTGGGATGAGCCATATCTCTTCAAGAAGTGTTCAGATGGAATCCTTAGAAGATGTGTTTCGGAAGAAGAAGGACGAGAGGTCCTATGGAATTGCCACGGCTCATGCTATGGAGGCCACTTTAGAGGGGACAAAACTGCAGCAAAGGTGTTACAAAGCGGATTCTTTTGGCCCACCCTTTTCAAGGATGCCAAAGAACTAGTAAAGAGCTGCAATGAATGCCAAAGATTTGGAAACTTGCCCAAAAGAAATGAGATGCCACAAAATTTCATCTTGGAACTGGAACTGTTTGATGTGTGGGAAATCGATTTCATGGGACCATTCCCAACCTCATATTCAAACAAGTACATCTTGGTAGCAGTGGATTACGTTTCCAAGTGGGTAGAGGCTATTGCAACCCCAAAAAATGATAACAAGGTGGTCATAAACTTCCTCAGGAAGAATATCTTTAGCCGGTTTGGAGTCCCACGAGCACTCATCAGTGATGGAGGGAGCCATTTTTGTAACAGACCACTAGAAGCTCTTCTCCTATATGGGGTAAAACACAAGGTGGCCACGCCTTACCATCCCCAAACAAGTAGGCAAACGGAGATATCCAACAGAGAGCTGAAGAGGATTCTGGAAAAGACTGTGGGTGCATCAAGAAAGGATTGGTCAAAGAAGCTGGATGATGCTCTTTGGGCATACAGAACAGCATTCAAAACTCCACTTGGAATGTCCCCATATCAACTGGTGTATGGGAAAGCTTGTCATTTACCACTGGAGCTGGAACACAAAGCTCTCTGGGCTCTTAAGATACTAAATTTTGACAGCATTGCTGCTGGTGCAAAGAGGATCCTGCAACTGCAAGAGATGGAGGAATTTAGATCTCAAGCCTATGAAAATGCCAAGATTTATAAAGAAAAGGAGAAGAGAAGACATGACCTGCATCTAGCACCAAGGAGTTTTGAAAAGGGGCAACAAGTACTCCTTTACAACTCCAAATTGAGACTGTTCCCTGGCAAACTCAAGTCAAGATGGTCAGGACCCTTCCTTGTCACAAAGGTCTCCCCATATGGTCACATAGAAATCATGGATGAAGGTTCAGAGAGGACGTTCACTATGAACGGACAAAGACTCAAACATTATATGGGCAACATGGGGGAAAATCCCAGAGTAAAGTATCATCTCAAGTAATTGAGGAATCGTCGAGCTAGCGACAATAAAAGAGCGCTCTGTTGGGAGACAACCCAACCTCAGGTAGTTTCCTTTTCATCTTTATTTCAATAAAGGTCACAAGTTGTTTCCCATGTATTACGAGGAGCTAAGTTTGGTGTTCCACACCCAAAACAATCCAAAAGTGAAAGTGTAATTCTAAGTTTGGTGTTCCACCAAAGGATCTTAGTTATAATCACACTCCACTCCCAAAGCACATTGCTAGCTCCAACCAATCAAGGAAAACCACTTAGATGAAGTTAGACTTTAGTTAATAATTGTTTTGTTAATAACAAGATATGAGGTTCTCTGGATATATGCAAGGTTATGTACTGGGCAAAGAACTAAGTTTGGTGTTCACACACCAAATTAAGTTCAGAAGTCACAAGCATACATGCAAGCTAACTATTTCTCAAGTGCTTTGGGAACAAGCAACTTCCAATAACTTTGCAGGAATCTTATGAGGAAATGGTGCACCTTCACCCAAGGAAATGAGGTAGCAAAGACTAGGATGATGACAAAAAGAGGGCAACTAGAAACTATCACCCGAAGGTTGTATTGTTACTTAATTCCATGTACTTAGAATGATTGAAAGTTGGAAGTCCGAATGCACTTTTGATTAATAGTTACTCGTTAGTTGGAACCCTTTTAAATTCTGTCTTTTAAGTTTTTCATTGCTTAGGTTTAGGATTGCTAGTCTGAATGTCATTACTACATCATTTCCTTACTTACTTGTATGCTTGTCCTTTTGAATCAAATGAAAAGAGAATAAGTGTTTTATAAAAGACCAGAGTCGAGTTCATACTATGGAGTAAGTTCCTGAGTTTGTGGTGTGGTCATAAGTTAGCTAAGTTGGTTCAATCACAAGGTGGGAAGGCAACTATCTATCATGAATCATATGCTTGAACACACCCCATGAGACTAGCTAAATAACAATATCCTAATAAGAAAAAGGGAAAGAACAATCAAAGTTGAAGAATAAAAGAAAAATAGCAAGAAAAGAGGCTAGGCACCAAGGGTTTGAGTCTTGAGGGATGTGTCTGTGGTGTTCCTGTACTAAGGATCAGCTTGGATTACTAAGCTCTCAGGGGTGCTTTATCACCTGGTAACTTGGGTTAACTAACCCGGGATTATCAGCTGAAAGTCCACTATCAAGAGCAATCTTTGCTACAGAATATTTAGTAGCCCAAAGAGGTGCTGGACACCAAGACCTCAAGGAAAGAAAATAAACAAACCATGTGCCTGTGGTGTGTATGTATGGGGGAGATGTAACGACCCAATTTTCAGTACGCCTAGGACATACCAGAAACTGAGTGCTACCAATTTGTCATCCTAATTATTATCTATTATTTATTATATGAGCCTGATTCGTTGTTAAAAGCGTAGTTAGTTTGCGAGGTACTTTTTTTTTTCTTTGAAAATGTTTGGATTAATAAACAGAATCATTTATAATCAATTCACAAATAATAACAGATAAAACAGTTATATACAATCACATATAATACATCACAAGTAGTAGACAACATTCAGTGATCCATCCTTTATTAGAGTATAGACTTTTAGTTAGAACACCCCTAGATATACCTAGATAATAACTATATACATATACATACATACAACATCCCAGGTCCTGACCTGTTCAAGAGGTCCCTAAGCTGGCACCTAGGCTAGCCTTGACTCTATACTCACCTAGTCCCTCTAAACTATTAAAGCGAGGGAAAGTACGTTCTAAGCCTTCAAAACTCAAGTCAGGTGGAACATCATCAAAAGGTAGAACATCATCTACTACTCCTCTGCACGAACAGACATCGCCATATGACGTCTCTCTGGTACATCATCAAGTAGCCACATAACAGGAGTCTTGTACACAGGATTTAGTTAAAGTTCGCATACAAATGGGGTGCAGACGTTGGCTGGTCTCATAGTATATACATATAAACAGAGAACGAGATTCACCCTAGACTCAGAAGACTATCTAGAGCGGATTCCTCTTTGCAGAACCATCATCAACGAACTACGGTAAGGTACTCTTACTTCCATCTGAAGGGGGAAAGGAGAGAGAAGGGGTAAGAACTGGGGAGTTCTTAGTAGGGCCGGGGTTATTGGTTACGTTCATTAATTTGTGTCGCTTAGCAGATATATAGTAGAATATAGAGACGCAGTAAACAAAAGACAGATGAATAGAGAAAATAGAGAAAATAGAGAAAATAGAAGCAAAACACAAACAAAAGAATACAAGAAAACAAAACACAGACACAGTGAATAGATTACAAACTAAGAAAGCATACATTCATTCAACAATCATAACAGAGGAAATGCACAACCAAGTATGATGCATGTCTGTCCTATGCAGGCCATGAGCTCACGTGTCGGTTTACACCCTACATCCCGACATTACCTAGGAACTAGCCCTAGATATGGCTTTATCTCTGTAGGTGAACTTCGGCCTACAGAAATAGCACTCCTGTAAATGAACTTCGGCTTACAGGAATAGTTCAATCACAACACAACAACTTTCTATAGGTGAACTTCGGCCTATAGAAATGGCACCTCTGTAAGTGAACTTCGGCTTACAGAAAAGGCGCCCCTGTAAGTGAACTTCGGCTTACAGGTATCACAACTCTTTGTAGGTGAACTTCGGCCTACAAGAGCAACACCCTGAGATACACAATTGATATTCACTGCAGGTGAACTTCGGCCTACAGGAATAAAAACTCACTGTAGGTGAACTTGGGCCTACAGGACCTCTAGGGCCAATAGAAAAGCATCAGATGAACATATAATAGAATATCATGCCACAAGGCTTAACTCTTTATTTTTATACTCTTCTCCTCTATTCTCTTTGTTATATTACTCCTTTCTCTTTGTCTCTTTACTCTGTTCTGGTTACTCTGTTCTCTGTATCTCTTTACTTTTCTCTGATTACTTTTTCCTCTGTATCTATATTACTCTTTTTCTCTTTATCTCTTTACTTTACTCTGGTTGCCCTGTTCTCTGTGTTTCTCTACTCTGCTCTGATTTCTCTGTTTAACGTATGTATTTAAAACTTATGTAAATTTCGGTATGAATAGTTAGTCTGTCCCAAGTATAGGTTCATTAAGTCTATACTGAAATAGTTTAACTTTTCATATAATACCTAACCCTAGTCTCAACTCAAGGACTAACTATGTTGCGCTAGTTCGTTCACTAACTTCTGTCTGTTTTTCTGTCATTAAAACTTTACAGACTTTTCTTTGTTTGTTATCTTTTCTTTAACTTCTTATCTTTCCTTTATCTTTGCCTCACTAATATGTTTTTACCACTCCCTAAGTGTTTTATGAAGGTAATTATGAGATTCTGCGCTTAAAGTGTCTTTCTAAAGCTTTTACAGAAAACTGCCTATTCCGCATTATTTTATTATTTTTATTAAAATATTATTTTTAATTAAATATTATTATTTAATATTTTATTATTATTTATTATTTTATCATTAAATTTTTGAAAATTACCCCACTTTAACCTTTAACCTTTAAAATGTACTTTTTACCACCTGTAACTTTTAATATTTCTACTTTAACCACCATAACTTTCAGAAATTACCAAATAACCCCTCAAACACCAAAATATTTACTTCCTTGCCTTTTCTAAGATCTAAAAGGTGTTCTTCAATGTTCTTCATCACACTCAAACTGTTCTTCGTGTTCTTCATATATTCTTCAGATTCTTTCTCTGTTTTTACCCATTTTTCAGTCTTTTTAGCAACCGATTTTTACCAAAATTCATAATAAATTCTCAGCCACTAAAACCCCATCTTTTCCACATGATTTCAACACAAATTGAACCCCAATTTAGGACCTAGGGTTCGTTTTTCCAGCAGCCCTCAAGAACAACATTCATAGCTTAAATATCATCAAATTTCATCAAATTTTCAACAAACTTTCACCAAGAATAACTCATATAAGCAATCAATTTCAAGCATAACCAAATCATATCATAATCACACATCTCAAACACAATCAATCAAGATTGAATTCGTCAAACCCTACCTGGTTTTGCTGCTCCTAATTCGGTTAGACTTTCAGGTGGTCCTTAAGCACTTTTTCCTCCTAAATCACATCAAGAACAACTTTAAATCCAAAAACCCTCAACTGACCAAATCTCACTCAGCATGTTAGGAGTTGATTTCTAACCTTAGACTTGCTGGAAAGTCACGTTTCTTGGCCCTCAAGTCAAATTAAGCATGATTCCTAAGGAAGAACATCAAGAAAACACATGTTTAAGCATGTTTCCTTGAAAACCGAATTGAAAGGGGAAAGGAACAGCCATCTCACTTTATTTCTAGCCTTGATAAGTTACATGGTTATGTAGAGGAATAAGAGAGGATCATTTTGGTGAAATCGGAGTTTTGATTTGAGTTTTAGTTCAGAAGAAATCAAGCTTTGAAGATTTATGAACCAAGAACTTTCTCTCCTTTTTCTCTTGGTGATTTTCGGCCACAATGAGCAAATAAGGCAGCCTTGGGAGTTTTGGGGGTGTAGGGTGAGCTGTGATTGGTTGGCTTGGAGGTGGATTAAAATAATATTAAAATATCTCAGGTGTATAACTACTAAAACCAGATGTATCGGAACACTTGTAAAAACATCTCTAAAAATTATTTTCTGAGCTACTAGCATAAATTACACTAGTAACATATTTATTATGAGAATATAACATGTATGATGAGGCCTTAGCATTGGTAAAGTCATCAGAGAGTGCTGGTGCTAAGCTGCACCAGTAAACCGTAAACCCGGTTAAACCGATTTTCTATTTTTAACAAAAACAGACCAGGTAACCTTATAATATCATTTAATCATTTTCTAATACTAATATAATGATAATATTATACTATTATCTCTCTCTTCTCATGAATCGAGTCCGGTTCATCAAACAGAGACTATTTACGAAAATCAGAATCAAAACTGCCAACCGATACGGTTCAAAAACTAGGTTCTTCGCGATTGCGTTGTCGAGCTTGCCTCAGAAGAGGTTCTAGCTTAAGGATGACATAATGACAATGAGGATCAAGATACTTGTTGATATAGAAGAGGTGATCCCTTTACTGATCTTCCGGAGAAATCCGTGCCTTCAGAAAAGATCTCGCGTACTCGAAAAACAGGGTTGTTACAGGAGAGACTTGAGGAAGTAAGTCCTTAGGGGTGCTTCAACACCTAGCACCTTGAACCAACTGGTTTGGGAGTGTTGGCTGAAAGCTTATTCTAAAGAGTTGCCCCCTTACAAGCACTTAGCCTAAGAACACAAATAAGCCCTGAAATGACAACAAAAGGATCAATGAATAAAAGTCTCATGGGATGTAATCAAGTGAGTTTTCTAGAACATGATAAAGGTCTAAAAACTAGTAAAGGAATGAACCTAAGTTGCTATGCATGAAACCACCATAAATCCAGGAACATGACTTCCACAAGAATGACTCATTTCTCTTGGCATTCCATTCATCATTCTCTTGTTCCAGTACTTGCTTAGGGACAAGCAAGCTTTAAGTTTGGTATTGTGATGCCATGGTATTTTGGCCAGATTCACTGACCTTTTCTTTACTATTTTTAAGGTAGTTTCATGCATTTTCTTAGAAAATAAGCTAGTTTTGGGTAGATATTCACTTACATCTTGATTCAAGCATACATTGTGCACTTTACATGATTTCATGAGAATTTTTGCATGAATTATATGACAAATTGAATGATGCATGACTCATGAATTGGACTAGAACTTTGATGCACTTTGTTGCTTGATTTCAGGACAATGGAAGCAAAGAAGAACCACGTTAGCAGTCACTTTAGTCCCACTAACATGAACTCTAACATGGAATGGGTGCTAACTTTCAACGTTAATGAGAAAGGTAATCGCCAATAACGCCCTCGAAACCATCATAAGCCCACGTTAAGAGTCACGTTAACTAAGTAAACGTGAACTCTAACGTGGAAGAAGACAACAAGGCCAACGTTAGTGACACTCTCCTTTGTCACTAACGTTGGCCAAGCTCATAAGTGGCCATGTTAAGAGCCACGTTAACTTAGTTAACGTGGACTCTAACGTTAAGAAGCAAAAGAGAAGCCAACGTTAGTGACATTCACCTTTGTCACTAACGTTGGCCAAGCCTCCATAAGCCACGTTAACTCCCACGTTAACTTAGTTAACGTGGAAGCTAACGTGGAGAGAGCAATTGATAGCCAACGTTAGTGACACTTACCTTTGTCACTAACGTTGGGGTGAACCACCAAGAGCCACCATGAGCAACGTTAACTCCCACGTTAACTTAGTTAACGTGGGAGCTAACGTGGATAAAGAGATGTGAGCCAACGTTAGTGACACTCACCTTTGTCACTAACGTTGGAGATGGCTAGCATGACTACGTTAGAAGCCACGTTAACTTAGTTAACATGGACTCTAACATGGGAAATAGGGGCACATTAGAACGTTAGTGACAAAGGTAAGTGTCACTAACGTTCTCGAAGGATTGGCATTACTACGGTAGAAGCCACGTAAACCTAGTTAACATGGACTCTAACATAGGGACAAAGGAGGACTCTCCACGTTATTGGGAAAGGTAAGTCCCAATAACGTGTGCGAAGGACCAAGAGGCAAAGTTAGTGGTCACGTTAGTGCCACTAACGTTGAAGTCAACCTGATCATATTTGGGTTAGGAACGTTAGTGAAAAAGGTGATTATCACTAACATTCTCGAACCCACACTTTCACTTAACGTTGACACCACTAACGTCCTGAGCCAAAGTCCCCGCCTACTTCACCTTTTCTCTCTGCAAGCAAAGCAAAGCCCAAGGAAAAGGGATAACTACTTCAAACTCAAGATTCAGAGGCCCATACCCAAGACTTGAAGAGCCAACTAGAAGATCAGAAGAGTAGTATATATAGGAGTAGCTTTGAATTAGTTTAGGGGGGTGGAAAACATTAGGGAGCTTTTGGCATAGAACTACTCTCTGTATTTTACTCTCTCTGCAGTTCTAGTTTTACTTTCATCATGTATTCTCCATCTTGGTTTTCATTTTCCAGAGCTATGAACAACTAAACCCCTTTCATTGGGTTAGGGAGCTCTGTTGTAGTTTGATAGATCAATATTAGTTTTCATTCTCCTTCTTCTATCTTTTCTCTTGATTTTACTTGAAAGCTTTCGATCTTCATCCAATTGGATAGTTATCTTGGAAAAGAAGCTATTCATACTTGGATCTCTTCTGAACCTTGAAAGAGGAATCAAGAGATCATGCTAGAAATGCTTTCTCATGCTGGACCAAATTGGGTTTGGATGGATATGTGACTATAATCCTACCAACACTTGATTTGGGAAATGCATGTGGTATAATCAGTGACCATACTTCATCTCTTCTCATGAGCAATTGACCAAGGAATTGGCTATTGATCAAGATTTGAGAGATTGAATTACCAAGAAATTGGAATTCGATCACTTAAGATTGCCAAGGAGATCAATGAATGCATTGATTGAGGAAGAGATGAAAATGAACTTGATCCGGAGAATGCAACATCTCCTGAGCCCAATGAACTCCCCATTTCTGATCTTACCCATTCTCTTTAATTTCTGCCATTTAGTTTTATGAGCAATTACCCCATTCCCGTTTAAGATTCTGCAATTTACTTTCTGCCATTTACATTTAGCTCTTCATTTCTAGCATTTACTGTTTCTGCTATTTACTTTCCCGCCATTTAATTTTCTGCAAATCTCAAATCAAATTCTGGTTCGCTCAACTAGAACATTCCTCTAATTAAAGTTGCTTGATCAATCAATCTCTGTGGGATTCGACCTCACTCTATTGTGAGTTTTTACTTGACGACAAATTTGGTACACTTGCCGAAGAAAATTTGTTGAGAGACAAGTTTTTGTGCGTATCACAAATCCCCTACCATAATTTGTCAAACCCACAGAAATTATTAAGTGTGATCCTCTGCGTCCTAATCCGTGGCAGCAACTCCACCAGGACCATGTGACAGTGACAACAACAATCACAACATCAAGCAAAAGCAATGAATTCAAATTATGAAGGAACCAAAGGTAAAAATAGTTTTGAAAATCCAAAATAGTTCTAAAATTCCAAAACAGAGCAGAACTAAAATCGAATCAAAATAGGAACAAGGCAGGTTAATTGATCTTCAAATAGAATGATAAAGCTAGAGCAGAATCAAAGGAAAGGATTAGACCAGGATAGGGGCAGAAACGGTCTAGTTCCAATGATGCCAACAGCTCTGGCTGCAAGGACGATGGCTTGGTTCAAGTTCACCTAAATGGCGACGGCGACGACAACGACTATGGTAGTGACGGCTCTGTCAAACTGTAGAAAACAAAAGCATAGGAAGAACTGGCCAGTCTCCCTCTCTGGTCTCTTGCAGCAGCTTCAACGATGACGTCTGGCAAGCAAAATGACGACAGAGAGCTCCGACAGCGACGTAACAGCTCGTTGACAACATACCAGCTCCTCCTTCCTCTCTCACGAGCATTTTATCCATCCATCTCCCTTGTTTTCCCTTCCATTCACATTCCCATTCTCATCATCGTGCTCCTCTCCGCGGTAGATTCAACGGTGGCAGCTGCAAACCCTAGTGGCGACGGTGGCGATCTTAACGCCAATGGCAATAGAACGAAGCCTTCTTCCTCCTCTCTATCACGCACTTCCTTCCTTCCCATATGCAAGTTCTGCGATTCTTCTCCTCTCTCCCTTTCCTCTCAAACAGTGACGACAATGGTGGCTCCCAGGCCCCCAACGATGTTCTTTCCCCCCTTCTCCCTCTCCCTCGGTGTCGCTCTCCATTAATTTCTCATTTCCCCTCTTCTCTATTCTACTAATTCCAGTGTTTACCTCTATCTCTTTCTCACTCTCTCCCTCTCTACTTCTCTCTTTGTTGATGATGAGCGGATAATTTATACCTTTTTTGGCATTGGTTTTACATAGTTTTTAGTATATTTTAGTTACTTTTTATTATATTTTTATTAGTTTTTATGAAAAAATCACATTTCTGGACTTTACTATGAGTTTGTATATTTTTCTATGATTTTAGATATTTTCTGGCTGAAATTGAGAGACCTGAGCAAAAATATGATTCAGAGACTGAAAAAGGACTGCAGATGCTGTTGGATTCTGACCCTCCTGCACTCGAAGTGGATTTCTTGGAGCTACAAAAGCCCAATTGGTGTGCTCTTAATTGCGTTGGAAAGTAAACATCTTGGGCTTTCCAAAAATATATAATAGTCCATGCTTTTCCATAGATTTGATGGCCCAAACTGACGTTCAAACGCCCACCTGAGACCCTTTTCTGGAGTAAAATGCTAGAACTGGCACCAGAACTGGAGTTAAACACCCAAACTGGCACCCAAGCTGGCGTTTAACTCCAATAGTGGCCTATGCATGTGAAAGCTTCAATGCTCAGCCCAAGCACATACCAAGTGGGCCCCGGAAGTAGATTTCTGCACTATCTGCACTTAGTTACTCATTTTTTGTAAACCTAAGTTACTAGTTTAGTAACAGACTTTATCATCTTGGAACACGTTTGGAGGCTGGCCTCACGGCCATCCCTAGACCTCCTTCTCTTATGTATTTTTAACGGTGGAGTTTCCACACCTCATAGATTAAGGTGTGGAGCTCTGCTGTTCTTCATGAATTAATGCAAGTACTATTGTTTCTCTTTCAATTCACGCCTACTTCTTCTCCATGACATACTCTTGAACTTAATTCAATTAAGTCAGAATGAAGGGGTGACCCGTGACAATCACCCAATCTTCATTACTCGCTTAGCCAAGATCCGCGTGCCTGACAACCACAAAGCGGTCTACAGGATGTTCAACATAGTCATTGGATGACAGCCGGAGTATATTTGATGCACGGAAACTTGTCTCTCAACAGATTTCCCTCGGCAAGTATACCGAATTGTCGTCAAGTAAAAACTCACAATAGAGTGAGGTCGAATCCCACAGGGATTGATTGGTCAAGCAACTTTAATTGGAGGAATGTTCTAGTTGAGCTAAGAAGAATTTGATTTGAGAATTGCAGGAAATTAAATGGTGGGAAAGTAAATGGCAGAAAATGTAAATGCTGGAAATAAAGAGCTGAATATAAATGACGGAAAGTAAATTGCAGAATCTTAAATGGGGAATGGGGAATTTAGCATGAAAGTAAATTGCAGAAATTAAAGAGAATGGGTAAGATCAGAAATGGGGGATTCATTGGGCTTAAGAGACGTTGCATTCTTCGGATCAAGTTCATTTTCATCTCTTCCTCAATCAATGCATTCATTGATCTCCTTGGCAATCTTAAGTGATTGAATTCCAATTCCTTGGTAATTCAATCTCTCAAATCTTGATCAATAGCCAATTCCTTGGTCCAATTGCTCATGAGAAGAGATGAAGTTTGGTCACTGATTATACCACATGTATTTCCAAATCAAAGTGTTAGTAGGATTATATGTCACTATATCCATCCAAACCCCAATTCGGTCAAACATGAGAAAGCATTTCTAGCATGATCTCTTCATTCCTCTTCTAAGGTTCTGAAGAGATCCAAGTATGAATAGCTTTTTTTCCAAGACAACTACCCAATTGGATGAAGATTGAAAGCTTTCTAGTAAAATCAAGAGAAAAGAAAGAAGAAGAATAATGAAAACTATTATTGATCCATCAAATTACAACATAGCTCCCTAACCCAATGAAAGGGGTTTAGTTGTTCATAGCTCTGGGAATGGAAAACAATGATGGAGAATGCATTCTGAAAGTAAAACTAGAAGTTGCAGAGAAAGTAAAATTATACAGAGAGTAGTTCTCTCGATCCAAAAAGCTTCTCTCTAGTTCAAAACTACTCCTATTTATACTACTCTTCTGATCCTCTAGTTGGCTCTTCAAGTCTTGGATATGGGCCTTTGGATCTTGAGTTGAAGCAGTTATCATCTTTAGTGGGCTCAGCTTCACTTGCAGAGAAAGTGTACAGTAGGCATGGACTTTAGCTTAGGGCGTTAGTGGTGTTAACGTTAAGTGAAAATGTGGGGTCGAGAACGTTAGTGACAATCACCTTTTTCACTAACGTTCCTAACCTAAAATGGTCCACGTTAACTTCAACGTTAGTGGCACTAACGTGACCACTAACGTTGCCTCTTGGCCCTTTGCAAACGTTACTGGGGTTTACCTTTCCCAATAACGTTGAGAGTACCCCTTTCTCCCTACGTTAGAGTTCATGTTAGTATAGTTAACATGACCTTTAACGTAGGCTTGCCAAATCTTCGAGAGCGTTAGTGACACCTACCTTTTTCACTAACGCTCCAAAACGCCCCTTTCCCACGTTAGTGCCTCACGTTAATTACATTAACGTGACCACTAACGTGGTGTTGATTGCCATCTCCAAAGTTAGTGACAAAGGTGAGTGTCACTAACGTTGGCTCATCATCCCTTTCCTCCATGTTAGCTTCCATGTTAATGTAATTAACTACATTAACGTGGTAACTAACGTGGCTCATAGTGGCTTAGTCCAACGTTAGTGACAAAGGTGAGTGTCACTAACGTTGGCGATTTCATGCTCCTTCCATGTTAGAGTTCACGTTAACCAAGTTAACGTGGCTCTTAACGTAGCCAATATGGGCTTAGTCCAACGTTAGTGACAAAGGTGAGTGTCACTAACGTTGGCATTATCTTCCTCTTCCACGTTAGAGTTCATGTTAACTGAGTTAACGTGACTCTTAACGTGGCCAATTGCCCTTTTGGAGCGTTAGTGGCACTCACTTTTATCACTAACGCTTGGAGCTTCCTTTTCCTCCACGTTAACTACCACGTTAATGTAGTTAACGTGGTAATTAACGTGGGCTATGATGGCTTTGAAGACGTTATTGGCGATTATTTTTCTCATTAACGTTGCAAGCTAGCTCCCATTCCACGTTAGTGGTCATGTTAGTTAGACTAACGTGGCTACTGACGTGGCTTTTCCTTGCTTCCTTTGTCCTGAAATCAAGCAAATAAAGTGCATCAAAGCTCTAATCCAAGTTATGAGTCATGCATCATCCAATTTGTCATTAAATTCATGCATAATTCTCATGAAATCATATAAAATTCACAATGTTTGCTTGAATCAAGATGTAAGTGAAATTCTACCCAAAACTTGCTTATTTCTTAAGAAAATGCATGAAACTACCCTAAAACAGTAAAGAAAAGGTTAGTGAAACTGGCCGAAATGCCCTGGCATCACAACACCAAACTTAAAGCTTGCTTGTCCCAAAGCAAGTACTGAAACATGAGAATGATGAATGAAATGACAAGAGGAATGAATCATTATTGTGGAAGTCATGTCCTTAGTTTTATGGGGTTTCATGCATAGCAACTTAGGTTCATTCCTCTACTGGCTTTCAGACCTTTATCATGCCCTGGAATACTCACTTGATTGCACCCTTTGAGACTTTTATTTATTGATCCCTTTGTCTTTTCAAGGTTTATTGCATCCTTAGGCTAAGTGCTCTGTGAGGGGGCGACTCTTTAAAATAAGCTTTCAGCCAACACTCCCGAACAAGTTGGTTCAAGGTGCTAGGTGTTGAAATACCCCTAAGGACTTACTCCCTCAAGTCTCTCTCCCCCATACATGCACACCACAGGCATATGGTTTGTTATTTTCTTTCCTTGAGGTCTTGGTGTCCAGCACCTCTTTGGGTTACTAAATGTTCTGTAGCAAGGTTGCTCTTGATAGTGGATTTTCAGTTGATAATCCCGGGTTAGTTAACCCAAGTTACCAAGTGATGAAGCACTCCAAAGAACTTATTCATCCAAGCAGATCCTTGGTACAAGAGCACCACAGACACATCCCTCAAGATTCAAGCCCTTGGTGCCTAGCCTTATTTCTTATTACTTTTCTTTCTTTTTCAACTCTTATTGTTCTTTTCCTTTTTCTTATTAGGATCTTGTTATTTAGCTAGTCTCATGGGGTGTGTTTCAAGCATATGACTTCAGGACAGATAGTTGCCTTCCTACCTTGTTGGTGAACTAACTTAGCTAAGTGATTACTACACCACAAGCTTAAGAACCTACTCCACAATTGATCATCACTCTGGTCTTTCATAACATCTCCTTTTTTATTTGACTTAAGGGACAAGCATACAAGTAAGCAAAGTGAAAATGAAGACAGGTAACTTGAACCAGCAAGCATAGACCTAAGCAATGAAAATACTAAAGACAGAATTGAAAATTCCTAAGCTACTATGGAAACATGTTCTATTTCATACATGATTTTCCTTATTTAAAGCTTTGAAAAAGATGGAACAAAGAGGGAACTCCACCACCTTTTACTCATGGGAGTGCTCATGCTCTCCCTCTTGTTTGTCCTCTTTGTGTTTTTCTTGAGTGCTTGAACTCCCACTTCCCTTTCCTTTTTCAATCAACTTTTTCCAGAAGCCAGCATCTTCCATCTTCTTTTTCAATGTTTCCTTCTGCTGTTTCACCTTCCTTTCCTCTTGTTCTATTAGATCTTTTTGGACTACATCATACCTAGGGATTGTAGAGTGCAGATTATGCATATGACCAGACATATAGTTCAACTTGACTTGAGTGTTTATGTTGAACTCCTCCCTATGTAGTTGTCGTCCTTCATTAAGTACGCTGAACTCATTGAATGCCTTTGTCTGAGCTAGCTGATGTTGGTTGAGTTCTTGAAGGCGTTTGTCTTGACGCTCTTGCCTTTCAGTCACTTGATTGATGGCTTGAGTGAGCTGGGAGTAGTGTTCCATTTGCTGTTTCTGCCACTCCTCTTGTTGATTCATCCAATTAGAAAGGAGTTCTTCTTGACGATCCATCCTTTGGGATTGAATGTGTAGTTGTTGCTCTTGCCCTTCCATATATCTCCTTGCCAAGTCCTCAATGGCTCCTTGAATGTGGCCCAGATTTATATTGGTTGGATCATAGTACTCTTCTTGCTGGTATTCTTCCTGATGAAACTCTTCTTGGTGAGGTCCTTCTTGTGATGTTCTTTTCCCTATTTGAGACCTTCTTTGTTGTTGGGCGGGTGCCACATAAGTTATACGCTGGAGTGTAACCATCCGTCCAGGGTTTACCCAAGTTGGATTGCTGTCCTCGAAGATTACCTTAGCTTTCGTACACAGCCTAAGGATGGTGCTGGGGTACCAAAGTCTAGCACCTGGATCATTCTTCTCGGCTGATTCTTGAATCCCTTCAGCTATAATTTCGCGCACATTAATGCTTCCACCCTTTATTAAGCAATGTACCATAGTAGCTCGAGTAGTATTAACCTCAGAATTGTTCGCAGCTGGGAGGATAGATCTCCTCACGAGCTCAAACCATCCTTTGGCTTCCGGGACGAGGTCTTCTCTCCTGATGAAGCGGGGTCTCCTATTCAAATACCTTTCCCAGTCAGATCCTATAACACACATATCGTTCACAATTTTTTCAAGTTCATCATTGTCGGGGCCATTACTTATTCTCATATGATAACTGGGCTCATCAAAATGTGGCGATTTCAGCTGAAGAGTCCTTGTTATGGCATTGGGGCTGAAGTCCACTTCTGTTCCTCTCACATAACTTTTGAAAGTGGGGGCCTTGGTTTTGTCTTCTCTGACCATATTTGCATAGAACTCTTTGATGAGGTTTGCAATTATCTTTGCTTCTGGGTTCGTGAGCCTTAGCCAACCCCTTTGTTTAATCTTCTCTCGAATCTGTGGGCACTCATCCTCATTGAACTGGAATGTTAACTCAGGAAATATCTTTTTGAGCTTTATCCGTTCAAATTCGAGTTCATGGAATGAAGTTTTAAATCTCCCTTCATCGAAAGGGATGCTCTCCACCGGTTCCTTCCTCTTTTGCCTCTTGGAGCTCGATGATGCCATGAGTGACTTTTTGAGATGTGAAGGTGTTGAAGGGTGTGGATAGATGGTGAAATTCGGCCGGGTTAGGATAGGGTGTAGTGAAGGGAGTGAGTGAGAGTGTTTTTGATGGGGTAAGAGGTATTGGGTTCCGAAAGTTAGAAGTACAAAGAATGAGAATTTGGGATGTGGAAGGGGTATGGAATAAGAACCACTTTATATAGGGAGATGGTGAGTGAATGAAAGGTGTGGATTGATGGAGTGGTTGTGTGATGAACGGATAGGGTTCAGCATAGGATGAGCACAAGGATCCTCAACTTTATGAAGGAGGGTTGGTTCGATTTCCAAGTGTGTCACTCTTCCAATGTTGCATGGCAACATTTCCCAATGCATCCCTGGTGTGCGAAATCGTGATCATTCCATTCCTTGGTAACGGCGCTAAAAACTCAATACGCACGTTCATGATCTTATATCTGTTTCACAACTTCGTACAACTAACCAGCAAGTGCACTGGGTCGTCCAAGTAATAAACCTTACGTGAGTAAGGGTCGATCTCACGGAGATTGTCGGCTTGAAGCAAGCTATGGTCACCTTCTAAATCTCAGTCAGGCGGATTCAAATGTATTAAGAGATTATAGTGGATGAAAATTAAATAAAATATAAAATAGGATAGTGGTACTTATGTAATTCATTGGTGAGAATTTCAGATAAGCGTATAGAGATGCTTTCGTTCTTCTAATCTCTGTTTTCTTGCTGTCTTCATCCAATCAATCCTACTCCTTTCCATGGCAAGCTTTATGTAGGGCATCACTGTTGTCAATGGCTACATCCTATTCTCCTGTGAAAATGGTCCAATGCGCTGTCACTGCATGGCTAATCATCTGTCGGTTCTCGATCATACCGGAATAGGATTTACTATCCTTTTGCATCTGTCACTACACCCAGCACTCGCGAGTTTGAAGCTCGTCACAGCCATCCCTTCCCAGATCCTACTTGGAATACCACAGACAAGGTTTAGACCTTCCAGATCTTAGGAATGGCCATCCATGGGTTCTAACTTATACCACGAAGACGCTAATAACTCGGACTCGGTCTCCTGTATTAGATATCCAAGAGATATCCATTCAATCGAAAGTAGAACAGAAGTAGTTGTCAGGCACGCGTTCATAGGGGAATGATGATGACTTTGTCACGATCATCACATTCATGTTGAAGTGCGAATGAATATCTTAGAAGTGGAATAAGTTGAATTGAATAGAAAAATAGTAGTACTTTGTATTAATCTTTGAGGAACAGCAGAGCTCCACACCTTAATCTATGGTGTGTAGAAACTCTACCGTGGAAAAATACATAAGTGAAAGGTTCAGGCATGGCCGAATGGCCAGCCCCCAAACGTGATCTAAAGATGAAACTAAAGATAATCCAAAGATGTTCCAAAGATGAAAACTCAATAGTAAAAAGTCCTATTTATAAAAACTAGTTACTAGGGTTTACAGAAATAAGTAAATGATGCAGAAATCCACTTTCGGGGCCCACTTGGTGTGTGCTTGGGCTGAGCTTGAAGTTTACACGTGTAGAGGTCATTCTTGGAGTTGAACGCCAGTTTGTAACGTGTTTCTGGCGTTGAACTCCACTTTGCAACTTTTTTCTGGCTCTGGACGCCAGACTGCAACATAGAACTAGCTTTCAACGCTAGTTTGCGTCAGCTAAACTCGGTCAAAGTCTAGACTATTATATATTTCTGGAGAGCCCTGGATGTCTACTTTCCAACGCAATTGGAAGCATGCTACTTGGAGTTTTGTAGCTCCAGAAAATTCACTTTGAGTGCAGGGAGGTCAGAATCCAACAGCATCTGCAGTCCTTCTTCAACCTCTGAATCTGATTTTTGCTCAGGTCCCTCAATTTCAGTCAGAAAATACCTGAAATCACAGAAAAACACACAAACTCATAGTAAAGTCTAGAAATGTGATTTTAACATAAAAACTAATAAAAACGTCCCTAAAAGTAACTAGATCCTACTAAAAACATACTAAAAACAATGCCAAAAAGCGTATAAATTATCCGCTCATCACAACACCAAACTTAAATTGTTGCTTGTCCCCAAGCAACTGAAAATCAAATAGGATAAAAAGAAAAGAATATACTATAAATTCCAAACTATCAATGTAACATAGCTCCAATCAGATGAGCGGGACTTGTAGCTTTTTGCCTCTTGAATAGTTTTGGCATCTCACTTTATCCATTGAAGTTCAGAATGATTGGCATCTATAGGAACTTAGAGTTCAGATAGTGTTATTGATTCTCCTAGTTCCGTATGTTGATTCTTGAACACAGCTACTTTATGAGTCTTGGCCGTGGCCCTAAGCACTTCGTTTTCCAGTATTATCACCGGATACATAAATGCCACAGACACATAATTGGGTGAACCTTTTCAGATTGTGACTCAGCTTTGCTAAAGTCCCTAATTAGAGGTGTCCAGGGTTCTTAAGCACACTCTTCTTTTGCTTTGGACCTTAACTTTAACCGCTCAGTCTCAAGTTTTCACTTGACACCTTCACGCCACAAGCACATGGTTAGGGACAGCTTGGTTTAGCCGCTTAGGCCAGGATTTTATTCCTTTAGGCCCTTCTATCCACTGATGCTCAAAGCCTTGGGATCCTTTTTATTACCCTTGCCTTTTGGTTTTAAGGGCTATTGGCTTTTTGCTCTTGCCTTTTGGTTTTAAGAGCTTTTGGCTTGTTTTGCTTGCTTTTTCTTTTTCTTTCTATTTTTTTTCGCCATTTTTTTCTGCAAGCTTTTGTATTCACTATTTTTTCTTACTTCAAGAAATATTTTTGTGATTTTTCAGATTATCAAATAACATTTTTCCTTATCATCATTCTTTCAAGAGCCAACATATTTAACATTCTTAAACAACAACTTCAAAAGACATGCATTGTTCAATCATCATTCAGAAAACAAAAAGTATTGTCACCACATCAAAATAATTAAACTAGTTTCAAGGATGAATTCGAAACCATGTACTTCTTTTTCTTTTGTAATTAAAACATTTTTCATTTAAGAGAGATGATGGATTCATAGGACATTCATAACTTTAAGACAAAGTTACTAAATACTAATGATCATGTAATAAGACACTAACATAGATAAGCACTTAACATAAAGAGAACGAAAAACAGAAAATTTGAGAACAAGGAATGAGTCCACCTTAGTGATGGTGGCGTTTCCTTCTTGAGGAACCAATGATGTCCTTGAGCTCTTTTATGTCTCTTCCTTATCTTTGTTGCTCCTCCCTTATTGCTCTTTGATCTTCTCTAATTTCATGGAGGATGATGGAGTGATCTTGATGTTCCACCCTTAATTGTCCCCAATAATTGTGTGGATGAAAATATATCCCCTGAGGTATCTCAAGGATCTCTTGATTTGTAGTCAAATGTTCTACCACTAAGCTATAGACCCTTGAGATGAATCTCTCCATCTCTTATGACTTGGAGGTGGAAGCTTTTGTCTTCCATTTCCTCTTTCTAGAGGTTTCTCTGGCCTTAGGTGCCATCAATGGTTATGGAAAAACAAAAAAGCAATGCTTTTACCACACCAAACTTAGAATGTTGCTCGCCCTCGAGCAAAAGAAGAAAGAATATAAGAAGAAGAAGAAGATATGGAGGAGATGGAGGGATGTATGTATTCGGCTATATGGGTGGGATTGGGTGGAAAAGAGATTTTGAATTTTGAAGGTAGGTGGGGTGCATGGATGTGAGTGGTGAAGAAGTGATGGGGAAGAGAGATTGAGGTAATTGGTGAAGGGTTCTTGGGAAAGGGTGATATAGGATTATGAGGAGAGAAGGTGAGTGGAGGTATGTGGGGATCCTGTGGGGTCCACAGATCCTGAGGTGTCAAGGATTTACATCCCTGCACTAATTAGGCATGTAAAATGCCTTTGCATGCATTTCTGGCGTTTAAACACCGAAGTGATGCTTGTTCTGGGCGTTCAACACCCAGATGCAGCATGTTTCTGGCGTTCAGCGCCAGCTCTATGCTTTGTTCTGGCGTTGAACGCCACCCAGGTGCTCCTTACTGGCATTTAAACGCCAGTAAGTCCTTCCTCTAGGGTGTAATTTTCCTTCTGCTGTTTTTGATTCTGTTTTTTAATTTTTGTATTTATTTTGTGAATCCACATGATCATGAACCTAATAAAACATGAAACAACAAAGAGAAAATAAAATAAAAATGATTAAATAACATTGGGTTGCCTCTCAACAAGCGCTTCTTTAATGTCAATAGCTTAACAGTGGGCTCTCATGGAGCCACACAGGTGATCAGGTCAATTTTATAGACTCCCAACACCAAACTTAGAGTTTGGATATGGGAGTTCAACACCAAACTTAGAGTTTGGTTGAGGCCTCCCAACACCAAACTTAGAGTTTGACTGTGGGGGCTTTGGTTGACTCTGCAGTGAGAGAAGCTTTTCATGCTTCCTCTCCATGGTTACAGAAGGAGATCCTTGAGTTTTAAACACAAGGGAGTCCTCATTCAGTTGAAGGACCAACTCTCCTCTGTCCACATCAATCACAGCTCTTGCTGTGGCTAGGAAGGGTCTTCCAAGGATGATGGATTCATCCTCTTCCTTCCCAGTGTCTAGGATTATAAAATCAGGAGGGATGTAAAGGCCTTCAACCTTTACTAACATGTCCTCTACCTGACCATAAGCCTATTTTCTTGAGTTATCTGCCATCTCTAATGAGATTCTGGCAGCTTGCACCTCAAAGATTCCCAGTTTCTCCATTACAGAGAGGGGCATGGGGTTTATCCCTGACCCAAGGTCACATAGAGCCTTCTCAAAGGTCATGGTGCCTATGGTACAAGGTATTAAGAACTTTCCAGGATCCTGTTTCTTCTGAGGCAATCTCAGTTGATCCAGATCACTTAGTTCATTGATGAGCAAGGGAGGTTCATCTTCCCAACTCTCATTACCAAATAATTTGGTATTCAGCTTCATGATTGCACCAAGGTACTTGGCAACTTGCTCTTCAGTGACATCTTCATTTTCTTCAGAAGAAGAATACTCATCAGAGCTCATGAAGGGCATAAGGAGGTTCAATGGAATCTCTATGGTCTCTAGATGAGCCTCAGACTCTTTTGGTTCCTCAGAGGGAAACTCCTTATTGATCTCTGGACGTCCCAGGAGGTCTTCCTCACTGGGATTCATGTCCTCCTCCTCTTTTGTGGTTTCAGCCATGATGGTCATTTCAATGGCCTTGCACTCTCCTTTTGGATTTTCTTCTGTATTGCTTGGGAGAGTACTAGGAGGAGTTTCAGTGATTTTCTTACTCAACTGGCCCACTTGTGCCTCCAAATTATTAATGGAGGCCCTTGTTTCGTTCATGAAACTCACAGTGGCCTTAGATAGATCAGAGACTAAATTTGCTAAGCTAGATGGATTCTGCTCAGAATTTTCTGTCTGTTGTTGAGTGGATGATGGAAAACGTTTACTATTGTTAAACCTGTTTCTTCCACCATTAGTAAAGCCTTGTTGAGGCTTTTGTTGATCCTTCCATGAGAAATTTGGGTGATTTCTCCATGAGGGGTTATAGGTGTTTCCATAAGGTTCACCCATATAATTCACCTCTGCTATTGCAGGGTTCTCAGGATCATAAGCTTTTTCTTCAGAAGATGCCTTTTGAGTACTGTTGGATGCAGCTTGCATTCCATTCAGACTCTGAGAAATCATATTGACTTGCTGAGTCACTATTTTGTTCTGAGCCAATATGGCATTCAGAGTATCAATTTCAAGAACTCCCTTATTCTGAGGCGTCCCATTACTCACAGGATTCCTCTCAGAAGTGTACATGAACTGGTTATTAGCAACCATGTCAATGAGTTCTTGAGCTTCTGCAAGCGTTTTCTTTAGGTGAATGGATCCACCTGCAGAAGTATCCAATGACATCTTAGCTAATTCAGACAGACCATCATAGAATATATCCAGGATGGTCCATTCTGAAAGCATGTCAGAAGGACACTTTTTGGTCAGTTGCTTGTATCTTTCCCTAGCTTCATAGAGGGATTCACCTTCGTTCTGTCTGAAGGTTTGAACATCCACTCTAAGCTTACTCAGCTTTTGAGGAGGAAAGAACTTGGCTAAGAAAGCCGTGACCAGCTTATCCCAAGAGTTCAGGCTATCTTTGGGTTGAGAGTCCAACCACACTCTAGCTCTGTCTCTTACAGCAAACGGGAAAAGCATAAGCCCGTAGACTTCAGGATCTACTCCATTAGTCTTAACAGTATCACAGATCTGCAAGAATTCAGTTAAGAACTGAAAAGGATCTTCAGATGGAAGTCCATAAAACTTGCAGTTCTACTGCATCAGAGAAACTAATTGAGGTTTCAGGTCAAATTTGTTTGCTCCAATGGCAGGGATGGAGATGCTTCTTCCATGTAAATTGGAATTAGGTGCAGTAAAGTCACCAAGCATCCTCCTTGCATGATTATTATTTTTGGCTGCCATCTCCTCTTCCTGTTCAAAAATTCCTGTAAGGTTGTCTCTGGATTGTTGTATTTTAGCTTCTCTTAGTTTCATCTTCAGAGTCCTTTCAGGTTCTGGATCAGCTTCAACAAGAATGCCCTTTTCCTTGTCCCTGCTCATATGAAAGGGAAGAGAACAAGAAAAGAAGAGGAATCCTCTATGTTACAGTAAAGAGGTTCCTTATTGTTAGTAGAAGAAGAAAGGGAATAAGAGTGAATAAGAATGGATAATCCAAACACAAGGGTGAGGATAGGAGCAGAGATATGAGATGAAGAGAAGTTTTAGTAAGTAATTAAATAAATAGAAGAAGATGAGAGAGAGAAGTTTTCGAAAATAATTTTTGAAAAGGAGTTGATGATTTTCGAAAATTAAAGGGGAAATAAAATTAAAATTAAAATTAAAAAAAATTAATTAATTAAAAAGAAATTTTGAAAAAGGAGAGAGGGAATTTTCGAAAATAAGAGAGAGAGAGGATTAGTTAGGTAGTTTTGAAAAAGATATGATTGAAACAAAAAGATAAGATTGATTGAAAAAGATTTGAAAATCAATTTTTAAAAAAGATAAGAGGTTAGGAAAGAAGTTAGAAAAGATTTTGAAATTAATTTTGAAAAAGATATGATTGAAATTGAAAAAGATATGATTGAAAATTATTTTGAAAAAGGTTTGAAAAAGAAATTTAAAAAGATTTGATTTTGAAAATTAAAGTTGATTACTTGACTAACAAGAAACAGAAAGATTTGATTTTAAAATTTAAAGATTGAACCTTTCTTATTAGGCAAGTAACAAACTTTACATTTTTGAATCAATCACATTAATTGTTAGTAATATTTTCGAAAATTATGAGATAGAATTAAGAAAAAGATTTTTGAAAAATATTTTTATAATTTTTGAAAATAAATAAGAAAAAATGAAAAAGATTTGATTTTTGAAAAAGATTTTGGAAAAGATAGGATTTTCAAATTGAAAATTTGATTTGACTCATAAGAAACAACTAAATTTTAAAAAGTTTTGAAAAATTCAACTCAAAATTTCGAAAATTTATGAGTGAAAAAGGGAAAGATATTTTTTTTTTATTTTTGAATTTTTAATGATGAAAGAGAAAAACACAAAATTGACTCAATGCATGAAAATTTTGGATCAAAACATGTGATGCATGCAAGAACACTATGAATGTCAACATGAACACTAAGAACACTTTGAATGTCAAGATGAACACCAAGAACACTTTGAATGTCAAGATGAACACCAAGAACTTAATTTTGAAAAATTTTCAAGAAAAAAAAACATGCCAGACACCAAACTTAAAAAGTTTTATTCTTTAGACATTAACAAATTGAAAATGCATATGAAAAACAAGGAAAGACACAAAACAAGAAAATATGAAGATCAAACAAGAAGACTTACCAAGAACAACTTGAAAATCATGAAGAACACTATGAATGCATGAATTTTCAAAAAATGCATAAATTTTTAGAAAAAATGCAATTGACAGCAAACTTAAAAATTGACTTTAGACTCAAACAACAAACAAAACATATTTTTGATTTTATGATTTTATTAAATTTTTTGGATTTTTGTATATTTTTATTTTTTTGAAAACCTATAGGGAAAAGGAAGCAATGAATTCAAAGTCTTCAATCAAGATTCAAGGAATCATACCGGGTTAGTCTAAAGCTTGATGGCCAGCCAAACTTCAGCATACCAATTTGAAACTTTAGAATTCATTCTTAAAAATCTTAAAATAATTTTCGAAAACAAAGGGGAAATTTTTTTTTTGGAAATAAAACGAAAAAGAAAATTACCTAATCTGAGCAACAAGATGAACCGTCAGTTGTCCAAACTCGAACAATCCCCGGCAACGGCGCCAAAAACTTGGTGTGCGAAATCGTGATCATTCCATTCCTTGGTAACGGCGCTAAAAACTCAATATGCACGTTCATGATCTTATATCTATTTCACAACTTCGTACAACTAACCAGCAAGTACACTGGGTCGTCCAAGTAATAAATCTTACGTGAGTAAGGGTCGATCCCACGGAGATTGTCGGCTTGAAGCAAGCTATGGTCACCTTGTAAATCTCAGTCAGGCGGATTCAAATGTATTAAGAGATTATAGTGGACGAAAATTAAATAAAATATAAAATAGGATAGTGGTACTTATGTAATTCATTGGTGAGAATTTCAGATAAGCGTATAGAGATGCTTTCGTTCCTCTGATCACTGCTTTCCTGCTGTCTTCATCCAATCAATCCTACTCCTTTCCATGGCAAGCTTTATGTAGGGCATCACCGTTGTCAATGGCTACATCCCATCCTCCTATGAAAATGGTCCAATGCGCGGTCACTGCATGGCTAATCATCTGTCGGTTCTCGATCATACCGGAATAGGATTTACTATCCTTTTGCGTCTGTCACTACGCCCAGCACTCGCGAGTTTGAAGCTCGTCACAGCCATCCCTTCCCAGATCCTACTCAAAATACCACAGACAAGGTTTAGACTTTCCAGATCTCAGGAATGGCCATCCATGGGTTCTAACTTATACCACGAAGATGCTAATAACTCGGACTCGGTCCCCTGTATTAGATATCCAAGAGATATCCATTCAATCGAAGGTAGGACGGAAGTGGTTGTCAGGCACGCGTTCATAGGGGAATGATGATGACTTTATCACGATCATCACATTCATGTTGAAGTGCGAATGAATATCTTAGAAGTGGAATAAGTTGAATTGAATAGAAAAACAGTAGTACTTTGCATTAATCTTTGAGAAACAGCAGAGCTCCACACTTTAATCTATGGTGTGTAGAAACTCTACCGTGGAAAAATACATAAGTGAAAGGTTCAGGCATGGCCGAATGGCCAGCCCCCAAACTTGATCTAAAGATGAAACTAAAGATAATCCAAAGATGTTCAAAAGATGAAAACTCAATAGTAAAAAGTCCTATTTATAAAAATTAGTTACTAGGGTTTACAGAAATTAGTAAATGATGCAGAAATCCACTTCCGGGACCCACTTGGTGTGTGCTTGGGCTGAGCTTGAAGTTTACACGTGTAGAGGTCATTCTTGGAGTTGAACGCCACTTTGTAACGTGTTTTTGGCGTTGAACTCCACTTTGCAACTTGTTTCTGGCGCTGAACGCCAGACTACAACATAGAACTGGCGTTCAATGCCAGTTTGCATCGTCTAAACTCGAGAAAAGTATAGATTATTATATATTTCAGGAAAGACCTGGATGTCTACTTTCCAACGCAATTGGAAGCGCGCCATTTGGAGTTTTGTAGCTCCAGAAAATCCACTTTGAGTGCAGGGAGGTCAGAATCCAACAGCATCTGCAGTCCTTCTTCAACCTCTGAATCTGATTTTTGCTCAGGTCCCTCAATTTCAGTCAGAAAATACCTGAAATCACAGAAAAATAGACAAACTCATAGTAAAGTCCAGAAATGTGATTTTAACATAAAAACTAATAAAAAATCCCAAAAAGTAACTAGATCCTACTAAAAACATACTAAAAACAATGCCAAAAAGCGTATAAATTATCCGCTCATCAATCCCCCTTGAAAACACGTGTATTGTACTCTCCTTTTGGGGTGACCGAATCCTCCTTCTTCAATTGTCCAATCAATTCTTTCCAATCCTCCTCTCATTTCTCTTACAAGATAAAAGAACAAAATTAATAAGATTGAAAGTTGGCGGCAAATATTGGAAAAGTGGGATAACTACTTTTCAAAAAGAAGAAAAACAAAAAAAAATTTTTGTATGTTTTTGTTTTTAACTAACTAAGTGCTATTCATGAATGCAAACCAACTGACTAATTAATTGCCCATATATGCAACATTGGTGACACCAAACTTAGTTTGTGGTCATGTGGTGTAAAAAGAATTGTTCAAGGTGCTAAGAGTGACATGCTATGAGTTGCATTCATGTTCTCTTAGTGTGCCTTGAACACCAAACTTGTTCTCCACTATATGTTGCATAAAAGGATTCATTCAAGGATATGTCAAAGCTGATTTGGAATTCATGAACCTTGCATTATTAATTACTTTAAAAGCATATAAAACATGGGTTGCCTCCCATGAAGCGCTTCTTTAGCGTCACTAGCTTGACGTTCTGCCCTTTGTCAGGGTGGTTGGTAATGTGATAAACCCATATTTTATGATATATCTTGTGCTTAATCTGAGTGATTTATTCAATCTTTCACCCACTTATTCATATTAATTGCATGGTTTTACTTTTCCTTCCTTATTATGTGATGTATGTGAAAAACATGTTTCCTATGCTTAAAAATAATTATTTTGATTACCCTTTATTTCCATTCGATGCCGTGATTCGTGTGTTGAGTAGTTTCAGATCTTCTAAGGCAGGAATGACTTAAAGGATGGAAAGGAAATATACAAAAATGGAAGGAAAGCACAAAACGGAGTTTTTGAAGAAACTGGCATCCACGCGATCGCATGGGCGACGTGGCCGCATGCCAATGCAAATCAACAGCGACGCGACCGCATGACTGACGCGATCGCGCGCCACAAGCAGAACACATGTGACGCGGCCGCATGACTGAAGCGACCGCGTGACAAGGAAAACTCTGAATGACGCGACCGCGTGACCCACGCAGACGCGTGACAGAGGCCATGCACCAGAAATTGCAGAAAACGCTCCCAGCGATTTCTAAAGCTCTTTTTGGCCCAAATCCAAGTCCAGAAGGCATAGACCAGAGGTTATGAAGTGGGGGAACGCATCCATTCAGAGGAGAGTCTCCAATTAGTTAGTTTTCCATGATTTAAATTTAGTTTTGTGAGAGAGATTCTCTCCTCTCTCTTTAGGATTAGGATTTAGATTTAGGATTTTATTCGCTTTCCGGATTATCTCTTTACCAGGTTCAATATTCCTTTTTATTTTGTTCTCAATTTAATTATGAATTCTTCTATGTTACAGATTACTCTTTGAATTAATGTTATTTGAGTTATTTCAGTTTAATATTGCTTTCTTTTATTTATGTTACTTTTATCCCCAATCTGAAGATATTTTTATTCCAGTAGATTTACTTTTCCCCTTTCGGTCTTGGTTAAGAAATCAGTAACTCAGGAGTTATCAAACTCAAACATGATTGATAATCGTTATCTTTGCTAATTGAATTGAACTTCAATAATCCCAATCTTTCCTTAGGGATTAACTAGGATTTGAGGATCTAACTAATTAGTCACTTGACTTTCCTTTGCTCTAGCAAAGTTTAACTAAGTGGAATTAAGATTCAATTTTCATCATCATTGATAAGGATAACTAGGATAGGACTTCTAATTTCTCATACCTTGCCAAAAGTGTGTTTTACAGTTATTTATTTAATTTACAGTCTTTTACTTACTTTAATTACAATTTAAATCACTTGTTCCTCATCTTCAAAACCCCAATTTACAATCTTCATAACCAATAATAAGAACATACTTCCCTGCAGTTCCTTGAGAAGACGATCTGAGGTTTAAATACTCGGTTATCAATTTTAAAGGGGTTTGTTACTTGTGACAACCAAAACGTTTGTATGAAAGGACTTTTGTTGGTTTAGAAACTATACTTGCAACGAGGATTTATCTGCGAATTTCTAGACCACGCAAAAGTTCCTCTCATTAAAATGGCGCCGTTGCCGGGTAATTGCAATCGTGTGCCTTATTATTGGTTATTGTAAATATTTTTTCTTTTACGTGTTTATTTGTTTTTATTTTCTTCTTTTACCTTCATTAGTTACTATGAATTCTCACCCCTCTCGCTTTGAGTTTGGTTCTAATATTGTTGAAAGGAATGAAAGTTATAACAGGAACATGCATCAAGGTCAGAGCAATCAAAGATGGATGGAGCCAAGAGGATCTGATCAACCCTTTAGGCAGCAACACCCTCCAAGATATCATGGACAAAGACCATTCTACAATGCATACCAAAACAATAGACATGGTGGACAACCTTGTAGTTACCAACAAGCCCCACCCTATGCTTATAGGCCATCCTCTCAACACAACCTTGAACCACCACACTCACAAGCTCATTTTCACCATTCGCCACCGTATGATCCTCATTTACCCCGATTCCAATCCAATTACTCCCAAACACCACCACCTCCCAATGTACCACGTCCAAATCCATCACCCCGAGAATCAGAAGTTCGCCTCAAGGAAACAGTAGATCTACTTCAAACAACCCTTCATCAACTGGAGCAAGCAATAAGTCAATTATCTTCTAGATGTTCGAACATTCAAGGACCTCCCAGAGCCCCATGTGGACAATCTAATGAAGGGCGTAGCATGAAGGAGATATTAGAAACTCCAGTGGACAAGACAGAGCATGACTTCGTACTAGAACAAGTAGAGGAAGCTGTCATTATACAAGAAGAAGAGTTGGTTGAAGACTTAGGAGACGCTGAACTTCCATGGGAACCCAGAGTTGTGGAGAATTCTGTCAAGGACGTTACAACTGATGCTAAGGAGGATAGTGCACAATCCCCAAGGCAAGTATTTCCTGAAAAACTAGACAGAATAATCCAAGAAGCAATTTTCCTTGATGATGATAATCTCAAGTCAAGTTCTTCTAGTAATGAACTTGCATCCACAAGTGAATTCTCTGAGATCAAAGAATCTTCCCCAAGCGAGTACGAAGATGATACGGAGGTAGATTTCTCTCAACCTCAAGTTTATGACTTAAGTGACGAGGAAGACATAGAAGGCTTTGATCAAGACATGGATACATTTGAAGAATCTTGCAAAGAAGTGAAGAATTTCACAAAAGAGTACAAGGGAGTAGAACTCACAGAACCATTGGAACCACCTATCCCAAGGCCATTACCACCCAATACAAGCTTCAAGTGGGTACAATCCTTAACCTTTAGCTTTATTTTTCCACTTGAATATGGTTTGCTTGAAATAGATGGCCAGCTTAGAGCTCTCTGCGGCTTTAAGAGTAAGAGGGAAATGGCTCGTGCTCAGAGCTGGTGCACAACGTTCAATAAGGTTCCATGCTTCAATTCGAAGTGTGTGGATTGGCATCATGATCTATCAAATGGATCTCAGAAAACGTTTGGTTATTCTGGTGAGAATCTAATTTCTAAACCACCCGGATGGAAAAATATAGATCAAGACGAAGGTGGATTTAAAAGCCAAGTTTGGGATCCTGGAATCTATTCTGACATTCGTCACCCCGGGAGCCTGAGAATCTATTTGAAGCTGCTCAGAAGCTTTACATGCCTAGTTTGGGACCCCGGAGGCTATTGGCATTCCAAGCATTGGTGGAGATTTATGGACGAGTTTAAGCATAAACTGCCATAGCAGGAAGCTCATCCAATGTCCAACTTAAGGACTTTAACTAAAAGTGCTAGGTGGGAGACAACCCACCATGGTATGGTCATTTCTTTTTTAGTTTTATTTCGTGTTATTTATTTTTATTTCCTTTCCAATTGAGCCTGAATATTCTTCATTCGCATTGCATACTGTATAATTGCATACCAGTTTAATAAAAAAAAGGGTGCGCGACGCGACCGCATCATTCATGCGATCGCGTCAAGTTGCAAAAACACTCCCCACGCGTCCGCGTCATTCACGCGGCTGCGTGATCTAGAGATCGGCGTAAACATCCAACGTCCAGAAAGTTAGGCTGGAATCGTGCGGCCATTGTGCATTTTGCACAACACGCCCACGCAATCGCGTCCCTGACGTGATCGCGTCACTTGCACAACATCAATCCCACGCGACAGCGTGAGCGACGCGATCGCGTCGCATGGATTACACAACATCCCAAAAGGAGACAGAGAGTTGCGCTGAAACGACGCTGGAATCATGCGTTTAGCACAATTTCCAGCGACGCGATCGCATGCCCCAGGCGATCGCGTCATTCACTCTTTTAGCTATTCCATGCGATCGCGCCACTCACGCGATCGCGTCAACCACCATTTCAGCCCAACCACGCGACCGCATGCCCCACGCGATCGCGTGGATTCAAATTTATAAACCCCCCCAGTCACGCGAACCCTACCATTCGCGCCCCCCCAACCCCTTCCCCTTCCTCTCTTATTCTCCAACCACCTAACCACCACCCAGCCACCATCACCAACCGCCGCCATCCCGCCGACCACCCAGACCCTGCCGCCACGCCACCCCCTTCCTCCTTCCCCTTCTTTCTTCTTCTTCCTTCTTCCTCCTCCCTCCACCGCCACTGCCCCCCTCCGCAACCACCACCCACCGCCGCCGCCCCGTCCCAGCCGCGCCCCCCATCCGCCACCCACGCCCCCTTCCCTTCCTCCCCTTTCTCTCCCCTCTACCCCTATTACCCTTCCCAAAGCCGCTGCCTCCGAACAGCACCCCCCCACCGCCGCACCACCGCCAACCTTCGCACCAGCCGCCACCGCCACCATCCCACAGCCACCTCTCTGCCCCACTCTCCTTAATTCGCCTACCAGGTTCCGACGAATACCACCCTTCTATCCATTCGTAGTTAATTCATATTTTTCTGTTTATTTTCATATTTAGGCTAGTTAGATATGCATGTTGTAGTGGATTTTAGGTTGTTAGGTAGCCTCGGATGTGGTTAGTGGATTTAGGCTTGTTTAATTGCGCTGTTCGTGTTTCTTGTTTTATAATTTTCGCAATTCTGCTGTTGCTATGTGTTAGTAATGTTCATATGATGTTCTTCATGTTCATGCTGCTATTGCAAATGTTCTTTCTTGTTCATACTCTTTAATTACAATCTGTTTTAATTCATATGAACTATTCTGATTGCTATTTATTTTCCGGGAACATCCAATTTTAGCCAGAATGCTGCCCAAATTTCTGTACATTGTTTTTATTTTTATTCCTGTTTTGGTTTTGGCAAACTTGAACTCTGCTTTAATCAGCTTTTACCAAATAAATTGCTGAATGACAGGGCAAGCTTTCTTATTCTTTTTAATTTCCTGGTTTATAAATTGCATCTTGGATGATTCAATTCCACTTTTTGCTATTTTCCTTTGAGTCATCCCTAACTTCCTTGTTTGAATTTGAGTTATCTGTTGCTTTAATTTGTGAATTCTCATTATTTAGAAATTGATCCTCATGTCACTTACTCTAATCCATTTTTATTCCCTAATTTTAACTTCCTAAACTCTTTTTTTTTTAAATTCTAACCAAACCTAACCCTTCAAAACATCTCTTTTGGTTTTTCACTTTCTTTTTAACATTCTAACCAAGGCATGATGATACTTTTTCTAATCAACTTGAATGGAAGTACATTTTGGATTGTTACATTTTTTTCTCAATATTCTAACTCTTATACAATCCTTAAATGCAAATTTACTTAAGTCAATTTCCTCTTCTATTGCTCCTTTGCCACTTTGTGTTTCTTTTGATTATTTGCCTATTTATTTTCCTGTTTTTATTATATCCTGGTTTTCTATTTTTTAGGATGTCTGGCAGCCAAAGAAAAGGAAAAGCAAAGGCAACTACTGGCAAACGTAAAAGAGGAGAATCCTCCATGTCCATCCTGGATATCTTGCATGATGACTCCTGGCGGGAGAAACACTTTACCCCGCAGGAGAAGGCTGACCAGCTACTCCCTGCCACTGATCCCCTTAGATTTACAAACCGATACTGTGAGCTGAAATATTCGATGTTTGCAACCTCCAGGAACCTGTACCTGGAGAAGACTTTGAAAATCCCAGAAGAACTCCAGCAATACACCTCTGAGCATATCAAACAAAGAGGCTAGTTCTTCCTGGAGAGAAACCTGACTGAGGTCAATGCATCTTGGGTAAGCGAATTCTACTGCAATTACTTCAAAACTTCCCTAGATGCAGTGAACCTTAGGGGGAAGCAGATTCTGGTCACTAAAGAGGCCATAGAGGATGTTTTGAAGCTTTTGCCTAAATCTGATCAGCTGGATGGCTATCAAAGAGCTGAGGAGGATATGCGCTTCATGAAATTTGATTGGGATGCAGTCAAGGCCAGGATCGCCCTTGACCCGACCGTTCCATGGATCATGGGTCAGAACACCACCATGCCAAAGGGAATCAAGCGGATTTACTTAAATGATGAGGCTCGGCTATGGCACCAGATCCTGAGCAATTTTGTCATGCCGAGTACCCATGAGACAGAGATACCTGCCGCTATGATCACCCTCCTATGGTGTGTGATGGAGGGTAAGGACCTGTACCTGCCACGCTTTATCCGGTACTATATGGCCAGGGTCCACGTCCGAGGCACTCTACCCTTTCCTTATCTGATTACACAGCTAGGCCATCGAGCTGACGTGCCTTGGGAGGATGCTGATGAGAAGCCACCTGCTGCAGAATGCAAGAAGATTATCCCTCACAGCAGGAACTTTTTGGCTTTGGGCTACAGACCTCCATTCCTCACTGCTACTACTGAGACAGCCACACCATCTGCCGGCCCCTCTTCTTCCACAGCTACCCCAGCTACCCTTGCTACCACCACTACACCTCCACCTGCCTCAGAGCCCATCTATCACCTAGTGCACCGCCTATTTCGACGGCTTGACCAGATGGAGCGTCGCAACAAGCAACGCTATGAGCACCTGAAGCTGATGATACGATCTGGCGACATCCCCTCCGAGCCTGACACACCATCCGAGGCATCTGAGGAGGAGGCGGATGATCACGAGGCAGAGACCCATCCACAGAGCGAGGCTGCGCAGGCAGGCACAGAGCAGGCCGCATCACATCAGGAGGCCCCGCCTCAGATTCAGGCTGTAGATCCCGAGATCCCTATCCAGTCAGCACCTCCTCTGCTATAGGCAGATCCTCAGACCACCACCACAGAGACTCCACCTACCCACCCTTCCAGTGATGACACCCCTTCACACCCTGCTTGAGTGAGCATCAGGGACGATGCTTCATTTTAAGTGTGGGGAGGTCGCCATCTCTGGCGTATTTTTTGGTGAACCACTACAGACTCTTTCTTTTTATTTTGCTATTTTTCTGTATTTTTCTCTCTATTTTTATTTTTATTCTCCCAGTACTTATAGATTGCTATTTTCATGTATTTATACTCTATTTTCTGCATTTCGCACTTTAGTTCATATTTTAGCCATTTAGTTTAGTTGCAATTCTAACTTATTAGTTATAGAAATTGTGGATTAATTAGTAGAGTTTACCCTTTTTAGCATAAGATAGCTTAGTTTAATTTGAAAATATAAAAAGGAAGTAAACTAGAGACTTGAACATAATAGAAACAACCCACACCTTGTATATATAGCATTCCATGTTAGTTAGTTAACAACATTTCATCAAGGAGAAACACAAACTTTAAAGCCATTCAAAATAAATTTTACATTGAGAATAATGGGAACTTTTAATTTTACTTGCATGACATTGATAAACCACTATTTTATGGTTTATCTTGTACTCAATTGAGTGGTTTTTATTAACTCTTTACCCACTTATTCATACTTTTTGCATGGTTTTATATTTCCTTCCTGATTATGTGCTATGTTTGAAAACATGCTTCTTTGATCTTATATTTGCTTATTATTAATCCTCTCTTATTACCATTAGATGCCTTGATATGTTTGTTAAGTGTTTTAAGATATTATAAGGCAAGGATGGCTTGGAGGATGGGAAGAAAGCATACAAAAGTGGAAGGAATGCAAGAAGTTGGAGAAATTGCTAAGCTGTCCAGCCTGACCTCTCTGCACTCAAACGACTATAACTTTAGCTACAGAGGTCCAAACGACGCGCTGTTAATATATAATATGTTATAGTTCCCCTGATGCTAGGGGACGCGACCGCGTGATCTATGCAGCCGCATCGCAGTGACGGAAATCCAGTGTGGCAAAATTCGAAACCAGCGAATTCTGCACTGTTTCTGACCCAGTTTGCGGCCCAGAAAACACAGATTAGAGACTATAAAGTGGGGGACTGCATCCATTCATAAGAAGGCTCACACATTCACAAATTTTAGGAGTAGATATAGTTTTTAGAGAGAGAGGTTCTCTCCTCTCTCTTAGGATTAGGATTTAGGACTTCTCTTAGTTTTAGGAGTGACTCTCAATCCAGGTTCAATGTTCTTTTATTTATTTTTCCATGCATGTCTATGTCAGATTTAAGTTCTTTTGTTAATGCAATTTGAGGTATTTCAGTTTAATATTGCTTTCTTTTATTTACATGATTATTGCTTCCCATCTGAAGGCATTCTTATTCCAGTAAATTTACTTTTCCCCTTTTGGTCTTGGTTAAGAAATCAGTAACTCAGGAATTATCCAACTTAATAGCATAATTGTTAATTGTTATCTTGCCAATTGAGTTGAACTTCAATAATCCCAAGCTTTTCTTAGGAAATAAATAGGATTCGAAGATCAAACCAATTTGTCCCTTGACTTTCCTTTGCTTTAGTAAAGGTTAACTAAGTGGAATTAAGATTCAACTTTCATTGTTATTGATAAGGATAACTAAGTCTGGACTTCCAATTTCTTATACCTTGCCAAGAGATTTTATTGTTATTATTTTATTTTACTTGTCATATAACATATTCCCATCTTACCTCCAAAACCCCCAATTTACAATCTTCATAACCAATAATAAGAACATACTTCCCTGCAATTCCTTGAGAAGACGACCCGAGGTTTGAATACTCGGTTATCAATTTAAAAGGGTTTTGTTACTTGTGACAACCAAAACGTTTGTACGAAGGGATTTCTGTCGGTTTAGAGACTATATCTACAACGCGATTGTTTTTATGAAATTCTTTACTGGCAAAAATCCTAACGTCAGATATACATAATTGATAAATGATTTTTGAGCTAGAGAATACACAGCCTGTGAGTTTTGAGCTTAATTGTATGGTTACATTCAAACCATAATTTTTATTCCTGTGTGTTCCGCCCTTCTTATTTATTCTGATGTTCTTTACTTTGTTTTAATTTATATGTCTGATTATAGAATAGAAATACATACCAAGAGAGTGATTGAGGCCATTGTTTGATTTTAGCTCACTTATCCTAAATTAGCCTACCTTTTACATCACCCTTGTCAACCCCCTTGAACCTTTAAACCCCCTCTTATTCTATAAATCACAATACTAGCCTTAAGCAGAAAAACAAAATAAAAATCCCAAGTTGAATCCTTGGTTAGTTTAAGATAGAAAGTGTGTAATTGTTTAAGTGTGGGAAACCTATTGGGAACATGGATGATAAAAACAAAAGGTAGAAAAGTTGAAAAGAATAACATTATTCAAATAAAAATTTTGGGAAGCATGCTCATGTAAAATAAAATAATTGAATTACCGTGTGCAATAAAAAAAATGTTATTTTTCAGTATTTGAATAAAGGGGATACAAAAAATTCCCCAAATGCAAATTAAATGCACATGGGACAAAAGTTAAAGTATGAGCATGTAACATCAAAAGTGGGAAAAAGTGGGAAAATAGGTAAAGAAGTTTTGCTTTACAAAGTATGTATGTTAGGTAAGGTCTTAGACTAATCAAGAATTCACTTAATTAGCTCACTTAGCCTTATACATATACCCTTACCTTTACCTTGGTCCCATTACAACCTTAATTAAAGACCTCATGACTTTGGTATGTCTATACTCTATAATTGTTGATTGGTTAGATGAAGAACAAAGTTATAGAAAGAAAGGATAAAAAGAAGAATAGAGTGATTAACCCAATAAACACTGAGTGACTAGAGAGTAAACACAAAATCCAGTGAGGGTTCAATAGCTCATTAACATATATCTCTTCTTGAATTATTAATTGTCTTACAAGTTTATAAAATGTTTTTCTCTCCTATCTCAACTGTAAAAGTGTTTTATCATTATCTAAGGTTTGGCTATATATATATATATATATATATGACTCCTTGAGAATGTGAATTAATTCAACTACATGTAAGCTTTATATACAAGTGAATAACAATTAAGAATTGCATGATGCATGTAGGTAGTTGCATTTAGAGTAGATTGCATTGCATGAGATTCCTCTAACCTTAACTTACTCTTTATCTTGGACTTAGCATGAGGACATGCTATTGTTTAAGTGTGGGGAGGTTGATAAACCCATATTTTATGATATATATATTGTGCTTAATCTGAGTGATTTATTCAATCATTCACCCACTTATTCATATTAATTGCATGGTTTTACTTTCTCTTCCTTATTATGTGATGTATGTGAAAAACATGTTTCCTATGCTTAAAAATAATTATTTTGATTACCCTTTATTTCCATTCGTGCCGTGATTCGTGTGTTGAGTAGTTTCAGATCTTCTAAGGCAGGAATGACTTAAAGGATGGAAAAGAAACATACAAAATGGAAGAAAAGCACAAAACGGAGTTTTTGAAGAAACTGGCATCCACGCGATCGCATGGGCGACGCGGCTGCATGCCAGTGCGAATCAACAGTGACGCGACCGCATGACTGACGCGATTGTGCGCCACAAGCAGAACACATGTGATGCGGCCGCATGACTGAAGCGACCGCGTGACAAAGGCCACGCACCAGAAATTGCAGAAAACGCTCCCAGCGATTTCTGAAGCCCTTTTTGGCCCAAATCCAAGTCCAGAAGGCATAGACCAGAGGTTATGAAGTGGGAGAACGCATCCATTCAGAAAAGAGTCTCCAATTGGTTAGTTTTCCATGATTTAGATTTAGTTTTGAGAGGGAGATTCTCTCCTCTCTCTTTAGGATTAGGATTTAGATTTAGGATTTTATTCGCTTTCCGGATTATCTCTTTACTAGGTTCAATATTCCTTTTTATTTTGTTCTCAATTTAATTATGAATTCTTCTATGTTACAGATTACTCTTTGAATTAATGTTATTTGAGGTATTTCAGTTTAATATTGCTTTCTTTTATTTATGTTACTTTTATCCCCAATCTGAAGACATTTTTATTCCAGTAGATTTACTTTTTCCCTTTCGGTCTTGGTTAAGAAATCAGTAACTCAGGAGTTATCAAACTCAAACATGATTGATAATCGTTATCTTTGCTAATTGAATTGAACTTCAATAATCCCAATCTTTCCTTAGGGATTAACTAGGATTTGAGGATCTAACTAATTAGTCACTTGACTTTCCTTTGCTCTAGCAAAGGTTAACTAAGTGGAATTAAGATTCAATTTTCATCATCATTGATAAGGATAACTAGGATAGGACTTCTAATTTCTCATACCTTGCCAAAAGTGTGTTTTACAGTTATTTATTTAATTTACAGTCTTTTACTTACTTTAATTTCAATTTAAATCACTTGTTTCTCATCTTCAAAACCCCAATTTACAATCTTCATAACCAATAATAAGAACATACTTCCCTGGAGTTCCTTGAGAAGACGACCCGAGGTTTAAATACTCGGTTATCAATTTTAAAGGGGTTTGTTACTTGTGACAACCAAAACGTTTGTATAAAAGGACTTTTGTTGGTTTAGAAACTATACTTGCAACGAGGATTTATCTGCGAATTTCTAGACCATGCAAAAGTTCCTCTCATCATAATGCTTCAGATCTTCCCCTCTTGCAGTAAACCTATATCCATTGGCTTCATCAAGGATCTCTACATGATCTAGGGAGAGAACTTTGTTGATGGTGAAAACCTTAGGTAGCTGAGATGGGATGGTGGGGAGATGAGGTGGGATATCTAGGAAGTAAGCTGAGATCACTTTATCCCCTGGAGAGAAATCCTCTGTAGGGATCTTCTTGTTTCTCCACCTCCTTGGTGCCTTCTTCTTTGTTCCTTTTGATGTTGCCCTACTCTTTGTGACCTCTTCTTTCAAGGAAATTTTTTGCTGGTCTCATATGACTCTGGTGGTTTAGGTTCCTCCTGATCTTCCTTGGGCTGTGACAACTGCCGATTATCTTGTTCATCAACCAAAGGGGTTCCCAGGTGTACAGCTTGTGCTTCAATGCTTGTTTCTTCCACCAGTGCTTTGTCGTGCTCTCCCCTTAGTTCCTTGCTTTTCTGATCTGCTTCTTGTGAGGGTTTGAAGACATTGAATGCGAGTTGTTTGTTATGTATCCTTAATATTAGCTCTCCTCACTCCACATCTATGAGCGCTCTGGCTGTAGCTTGGAATGGTCTTCCCAATATGATTGGGTGAAGGTGACTCTCTTCCATTTCTACTATGACAAAGTCTGTGGGAAGGAAGTAGTTCCCAACCTTCACTAACACGTTTTCTACCACTCCTACTGCTTGTTTTTGAGTTTTGTCAGCCAGCCTGATGACTACAAATGTGGGCATTAGCTCATTGATCTACAGCTTCTTTATAAGGGATAAAGGCATTAAGTTGATGCTTGCTCCCAGATCACAGAATCCCTTATCAAACATTGTTTCTCCTATGGCACAGGGGATGTGAAAACTCCCTGGGTCCTTCCTTTTTGTAGGCATCTCAGGTTGAATGAGAGCACTGCACTCCTTATTTATCACTATTGTTTGCCCTCCTTTGAGTGAGCTTTTCCTGGTCAGCAGCTCCTTCATATACTTAATGTATGAGGGCATTTGTTGGAGGGCCTTGATAAATGGTATGTTTACATGGAGAGATGTAAACATGTCAAGAAACCTTGAGTATATTCTCTTTTCTACACCACCCTTGAGTCTTTGGGGAAAAGGTGCATAGAATCTCAGCAGCTCTGGTGCACGAAATTGTGATCTCAGGCAACGGCGCCAGAAACTCTGTACGCACGTCTTAATAAATTGTTTTTCTTTCACAACTTCGATACAACTAACCAGCAAGTGCACTGGGTCATCCAAGTAATAAACCTTACGTGAGTAAGGGTCGATCCCACGAAGATTGTTGGTATGAAGCAAGCTATGGTCACCTTGTAAATCTCAGTCAGGCGGATATAAAATAGTTATAGAGTTTTCAAAAATTAAATAATAAAATAAGGATAGAAATACTTATGTAATTCATTGGTGAGAATTTCAGATAAGCGCATAGAGATGCTTTCGTTCCTCTGAACCTCCGCTTTCCTGCTGTCTTCATCCAATCAATCCTACTCCTTTCCATGGCTGGCTTTATGTAAGGACATCACCGTTGTCAATGGCTACTTTTAATCCTCTCTGGAAAATGGTCCGATGCGCTATCACTGCATGGCTAATCGTCTGGAGGCATGACCCTTGTCAATGGCTGCATCCCATCCTCTTATGAAAATGGTCCAAATGCTCTGTCACAGCACGGCTAATCATCTGAGGTTCTCGATCAAGCTGGAATAGGATTCACCCTCCTTTTGCATTTGTTACTACGCCCAGCAATCGCAAGTTTGAAGTACGTCACAGTCATTCAATCCCAGAGTCCTACTCGGAATACCACAGACAAGGTTTAGACTTTCCGGACTCTCATGAATGCCGCCATCAATCTAGCTTACACCACGAAGATTCTGATTAAGAGATCTAAGAGATACTCATTCAATCTAAGGTAGAACGGAAGTGGTTGTCAGGCACGCGTTCATAGGGAATGATGATGATTGTCACGTTCATCACATTCATGTTGAAGTGTGAATGAATATCTTAGAAGCAGAATAAGTTGAATTGAATAGAAAATAGTAGTACTTTGCATTAATCTTTGAGGAACAGCAGAGCTCCACACCTTAATCTATGGAGTGTAGAAACCCTACCGTTAAAAGTACATAAGTGAAAGGTTCAGGCATGGCCGAATGGCCAGACCCCAAACGTGATCAATAGATCAAAAGATAATCCAAAGATGTCTAATACAATAGTAATAAGTCCTATTTATAACAAACTAGCTACTAGGGTTTACAGAAGTAAGTAATTGATGCATAAATCCACTTTCGGGGCCCACTTGGTGTGTGCTTGGGCTGAGCTTGAATGTTACACGTGCAGAGGCTCTTTCTGGAGTTGAACGCCAAGATGTAACGTATTTCTGGTGTTCAACTCTGGTTTGTGACTTGTTTCTGGCATTTAACTCCAGACAGCAGCGTAGAACTGGCGTTCAACACCCTTCTACTTTCCAACGCAATTGGAAGCGCACCATTTTGAGTTTTGTAGCTCCAGAAAATCCACTTTGAGTGCAGGGAGGTCAGAATCCAACAGCATCAACAGTCCTTCTTCAACCTCTGAATCTGATTTTTGCTCAAGTCCCTTAATTTCAGCCAGAAAATACCTGAAATCACAGAAAAATACACAAACTCATTGTAAAGTCCAGAAATGTGAATTTAACATAAAAACTAATGAAAACATCCCTAAAAGTAACTAGATTCTACTAAAAACATACTAAAAACAATGCCAAAAAGCGTATAAATTATCCGCTCATCACAACACCAAACTTAAATTGTTGCTTGTCCCCAAGCAACTGAAAATCAAATAGGATAAAAAGAAGAGAATATACTATAAATTCCAAACTATCAATGAAACATAGCTCCAATCAGATGAGCGGGACTTGTAGCTTTTTGCCTTTTGAATAGTTTTGGCATCTCACTTTATCTATTGAGGTTCAGAATGATTGGCATCTATAGGAACTCAGAGTTCAGATAGTGTTATTGATTCTCCTAGTTCAGTATGATGATTCTTGAACACAACTACTTTATGAGTCTTGGTCGTGGCCCTAAGCACTTTGTTTTCCAGTATTACCACCGGATACATAAATGCCACAGATACATAATTGGGTGAACCTTTTCAGATTGTGACTCAGCTTTGCTAAAGTCCCCAATTAGAGGTGTCCAGGGTTCTTAAGCACACTCTTTTTTTGCTTTGGACCTTGACTTTAACCGCTCAGTCTCAAGTTTTCACTTGACACCTACACGCCACAAGCACATGGTTAGGGACAGCTTGGTTTAGCCGCTTAGGCCAGGATTTTATTCCTTTAGGCCCTCCTATCCACTGATGCTCAAAGCCTTGGGATCCTTTTTATTACCCTTGCCTTTTGGTTTTAAGGGTTATTGGCTTTTTGCTCTTGCCTTTTGGTTTTAAGAGCTTTTGGCTTTTTCTGCTTGCTTTTTCTATTTTTTTTTCGCCATTTTTTTTCTTTTTCTTTTTTTTTCTGCAAGCTTTGTTCTTTGCTGCTTTTTCTTGCTTCAAGAATCATTTTTATGATTTTTCAGATTATTAAATAACATGTCTCCTTATCATCATTCTTTCAAGAGCCAACATATTTAACATTCTTGAACAACAACTTCAAAAGACATATGCACTGTTCAAGCATTCATTCAGAAAACAAGAAGCATTGTCACCACATTAATATAATCAAACTAAGTTCAAGGATAAATTCGAAACTCATGTACTTCTTGTTCTTTTAAATTAAAACAGTTTTCATTTAAGAGAGGTGATGGATTCATAGGACATTCATAACTTTAAGACAAAGTTACTAACTACTAATGATCATGTAATGAAGATACAAACATAGATAAGCACTTAACATAGAGAAAACAAAAAACAGAGAAAGTAAGAACAAGGAATGAGTCCACCTTAGTGATGGTGGCGTTTCCTTCTTGAGGAACCAATGATGTCCTTGAGCTCTTCTATGTCTCTTCCTTGTCTTTGTTGCTCCTCCTTCATTGCTTTTTGATCTTCTCTTATTTCATGAAGGATGATGGAGTGCTCTTGATGTTCCACCCTTAATTGTCCCATGTTGGAACTTAATTCTCCTAGGGAGGTGTTTATTTGCTCCCAATAGTTTTGTGGAGGAAAATGCATTTGAGGCATCTCCGGGATCTCATGATGATGAGCTCCATGCGTCTCTTGAGCTCCTTGAATGGGCTCTCTAGCTTGCTCCATCCTTTTCTTAGTGATGGGCTTCTCTTCCTCAATGGGAATGTCTCCTTCTATGAAAGCTCCAGCTGAGTAACATAGATGGCAAATAGGATGAGGAAAAGCTAGCCTTGCCATGGGGGAGGACTTTTCAGCTATTTTGTAGAGTTCAAGGGAGATAACTTCATGAACTTCTACTTCCTCTCCAATCATGATGTTATGAATCATGATGGCCCGATCCACAGTAACTTCAGATCGGTTGCTAGTGGGGATGATGGAGCGTTGGATGAACTCCAACCATCCTCTAGCTACAGGCTTGAGGTCCAGTCTTCTTAGTTGAACCGGCTTGCCTTTGGAGTCAATTTTCCATTGAGCTCCTTCCACACATATGTCCATGAGGACTTGGTCCAACCTTTGATTAAAGTTGACCCTTCTAGTGTAGGGGTGTGCATCTCCTTGCATCATAGGTAAGTTAAATGCCAACCTCACATTTTCCGGACTAAAATCTAAGTATTTCCCCCGAACCATGGTGAGATAATTCTTTGGGTCCGGGTTCTTACTTTGATCATGGTTCCTAGTGATCCATGCATTGGCATAGAACTCTTGAACCATTAGGATGCCGACTTGTTGGATGGGTTTTGTTAGAACTTCCCAACCTCTTCTTTGGATTTCATGTCGGATCTCCGGATACTCATTCTTCTTGAGCTTGAAGGGGACCTCGGGGATCACCTTCTTCTTGGCCACAACATCATAGAAGTGGTCTTGATGAGCTTTGGAGATGAATCTTTCCATCTCCCATGACTCGGAGGTGGAAGCTTTTGTCTTCCCTTTCCCTTTTCTAGAGGATTCTCCGGTCTTGGGTGCCATCAATGGTAATGAAAAAACAAAAAGCTTATGCTTTTACCACACCAAACTTAGAAAATTGCTCGCCCTCGAGCAAGAAAAGAAAGAGTAGATAAAGAAGAAGAAGAAATAGAAGAGAGTGAGAAGGGGTAGTGTTTCGGCCAAGAAGAGAAGAGAGGGTTGTGTTGTGTGAAAATGAAGAAGAATGTAGGGGTTTATATAGTGGGGGAGAGGGTGTTAGGTTCGGCCATTTAGGGTGGGGTTGGTGGGAAATTGATTTTGAATTTTGAAGGTAGGTGGAGTTTATGAGGTAGGTTTATAGGGAAGAGTGGATGGATGTGAGTGGTGAAGTGGTGATAGGGAAGAGAGATTGAGGTGATTGGTGAAGAGTTTTGGGGAAGAGTGTTTATGGGATTGTGTGAAAGAGGGGTGAGGAGAAGTGAGTGGAGGTAGGTGAGGATCCTGTGGGGTCCACAGATCCTGAGGTGATCCTGTGGGGTCCATAGATCCTGAGGTGTTCAAGGATTTACAACCTTGCACCAAATTAGGCATGCAAAATGCCCTTGCACACAACTCTGGGCGTTCAGCGCCAGATTGGTGCTTGTTTTGGGCGTTGAAAGCCCATTTGTTGCCCATTTCTGGCGTTGAACGCCAGAACCATGCTTGTTCTGGGCGTTCAGTGCCAGCTCTTCTCCAGGGTGCAATTCTGGAGTTCAAATGCCCAGATGCTGCCCATTTTGGGCGTTCAGTGCCAGAACCATGCTCTGTTCTGGCGTTGAACGCCAGCCAGATGCTTCTTACTGGCGTTTAAATGCCAGTAAGGTCTTCCTCTAGGGTGTGATTTTTCTTCTGCTGTTTTTGATTCCATTTTCAATTTTTATATTTATTTTGTGACTCCACATGATCATGAACCTAATAAAACATGAAAGAACAAGAAAAATAAAATTAGATAAAAATTGGGTTGCCTCCCAACAAACGCTTCTTTAATGTCAATAGCTTGACAGTGGGCTCTCATGGAGCCTCACAGAAGTTCAGAGCATTGTTGAGACTCTCCAATACCAAACTTAGAGTTTGGATATGGGAGTTCAACACCAAACTTAGAGTTTGGTTGTGGCCTCCCAACACCAAACTTAGAGATTGACTGTGGGGGCTCTGGTTGACTCTGCAATGAGAGAAGCTTACTGTGCTTCCTCTCCATGGGTACAGAGACATATCCTTGAGTTTTAAACACAAGGTTGTCCTTATTTAGTTGAAGGATCAATTCTCCTCTGTCCACATCAATCACAGCTCTTGCTGTGGCTAGGAAGGGTCTTCCAAGGATGATGAATTCATCCTCATCCTTCCCAGTATCTAGGACTATGAAATCAGCAGGGATGTAAAGGCCTTCAACCTTTACTAACACATCCTGTACTTGTCCATAAGCCTGTTTTCTTGAATTGTCTGCCATCTCTAATGAGATTTTAGTGGCTTGCACCCCATAGATTCCCAGTTTCTCTATTACAGAGAGGGGCATGAGGTTTATCCCTGAACCAAGGTCACACAGAGCCTTTTCAAAGATCATGTTGCCTATGGTACAAGGTATGACGAACTTTCCAGGATCCTGTTTCTTCTAAGGCAATCTCAGTTGATCCAGATCACTTAGTTCATTGGTGAACAAGGGAGGTTCATCTTCCCAAGTCTCAATACCAAATAATTTGGCATTCAGCTTCATGATTGTACCAAGAAACTTGGCAGCTTGCTCTTCAGTAACATCCTCATTCTCTTCAGAAGAGGAATACTCATCAGAGCTCATGAATGGCATAAGGAGGTTTAATGGAATCTCTATGGTCTCTAGATGAGTCTCAGATTCCTTTGGTTCCTCAAAGGGAAGCTCCTTATTTATCACTGGACGTCCCAGGAGGTCTTCCTCCTTGGGATTCACGTCCTCTCCTTCCTTCACAGGTTCGGCCATGGTGATTAATTCAATGGCCTTGCACTCTCCTTTTGGATTTTCTTCTGTATTGCTTGGGAGAGTACTAGGAGGGACTTCAGTGATCCTTTTACTCAGCTGGCCCACTTGTGCTTCCAAATTTCTAATGGAAGACCTTGTTTCATTCATGAAACTTACAATGGCCTTGGACAGATCAGAGACTAAGTTTGCTAAATTAGAGGTATTTTGTCCAGAGTTCTCTGTCTGTTGCTGAGTGGATGATGGAAAAGGTTTACTACTGTTAAACCTATTTCTTCCACCATTATTAAAGCCTTGTTGAGGCTTTTGATCCTTCCATGAGAAATTTGGATGATTTCTCCATGATGGGTTATAGGTGTTTCCATAAGGTTCACCCATATAATTTACCTCTGGTATTGTAGGGTTTTCAGGATCATAAGCTTCTTCTTCAGAAGATGCCTCTTGAGTACTGTTGGATGCAGCTTGCATTCCATTCAGACTCTGAGAAATCATATTGACTTTCTGAGTCAATATTTTGTTCTGAGCCAATATGGCATTCAGAGTATCAAGAACTCCCTTCTTCATAGGCATCCCATTACTCACAGGATTCCTCTCAGAAGTGTACATGAACTGGTTATTAGCAACCATGTCAATGAGTTCTTGAGCTTCTGCAGGCGTTTTCTTTAGGTGAATGGATCCACCTGTAGAAGTATCCAATGACATCTTAGCCAATTCAGATAGACCATCATAGAATATATCCAGGATGGTCCATTCTGAAAGCATGTCAGAAGGACACTTTTCGGTCAGTTGCTTGTATCTTTCCCAAGCTTCATAGAGGGATTCACCTTCTTTCTGTCTGAAGGTTTGAACATCCACTCTAAGCTTGCTCAGCTTTTGAGGAGGAAAGAACTTGGCTAAGAAAGCCGTGACCAGCTTGTCCCAAGAGTTCAGGCTATCCTTAGGTTGAGAGTCCAACCATACTCTAGCTCTGTCTCTTACAGCAAAAGGGAAAAGCATGAGCCTGTAGACTTCAGGATCTACTCCATTAGTCTTAACAGTATCACAGATCTGCAAGAATTTAGTTAAAAACTGAAAAGGATCTTCAGATGGAAGTCCATGAAACTTGCAGTTCTGCTGCATCAGAGAAACTAATTGAGGTTTCAGCTCAAAGTTGTTTGCTCCAATGGCAGGAATGGAGATGCTTCTTCCATGTAAATTGGAATTTGGTGCAGTAAAGTCACCAAGCATTCTCCTTGCATTATTGTTGTTGGGTTCGGCTGCCATCTCCTTTACTTGTTCGAAATTTTTAATAAGGTTGTCTCTGGATTGTTGTAATTTAGCTTCTCTTAGTTTCCTCTTCAGAGTCCTTTCAGGTTTTGGATCAGCTTCAACAAGAATGCCTTTTTCCTTGTTCCTGCTCATAAGAAAGAGAAGAGAACAAGAAAAGAAGAGGAATCCTCTATGTCACAGTAAAGAGGTTCCTTATTGTTAGTAGAAGAAGAAAAGGAATAGGGGTGAAGAAGAATGAAGAATCCAAACACAAGGGTAAGGATAAGAGCAGTGATGTGAGATGAAGAGAAGTGTTAGTAGATGAATAAATAATTAGAAGGAGATGAGGGTGAAGGATTTTCGAAAATTATTTTTGAAAAAGGGTTAGTGATTTTCGAAAATAGTTTTTTAAAAAAAATTAGTTTTCAAAAATTGAAATAAAAAATTAAAATAATTAGTTAATTAAAAAGAAATTTTGAAAAAGATGGAAGATATTTTTGAAAATTAGAGAGATAGAGAGAGCTAGTCAGGTAGTTTGAAAAATATAAGAAACAAACAAAAAGTTAGTTAGTTAGTTGAAACAAATTTTGAAAATCAATTTTTTTTTAAAAAAAGATAAGAAGATAGGAAATTAGAGAAGATATTTTAAAAATCAAATTTTGAAAAAGATAAGATAAAGAGATATTTTTGAAAAGATATGATTGAAATTAGTTTTGAAAAAGATTTGATTTTTAAAATCATAATTAATGACTTGATTCACAAGAAATCACAAGATATGATTCTAGAACTCAAAGTTTGAATCTTTCTTAACAAGCAAGTAACAAACTTGAAATTTTTGAATCAAAACATTAATTGATGATGTTATTTTCGAAAATTAGGAGATAAAGATGAGAAAAATATTTTTGAAAAATATTTTTAAAATTTTTGAAAAAAAAATGAAAAAGATTTGATTTTTGAAAAGGATTTTGAAAAAGATAAGATTTTCAAATTGAAAATTTCATTTGACTCATGAAAACAACTGAATTTTAAAAATTTTTGAAAAGGTCAACTCAAATTTTCGAATTTGATGAGAGAAAAAGGGAAAGATATTTTTTTTTATTTTTGAATTTTTAATGATGAGAGATAAAAACATGAAAATGATGCAATGCATGAAAATTTTTGGATCAAAGTATGTGATGAATGCAAGAACACTATGAATGTCAAGATGAACACCAAGAACACTTTGAATGTCAAGATGAACATCAAGGACTTATTTTTGAAAAATTTTTAAATGCAAAGAAAACATGCAAGACACCAAACTTAGAAATCTTTAATGCTTAGGCATTAAGAATTCAAGAATACATATGAATAACAAGAAAAGACACAAAACAAGAAAACATCAAGATCAAACAAGAAGACTTACCAATAACAACTTGAAGATCATGAAGAACACTATGAATGCATGAATTTTTCGAAAAATGCAAGATGAATATGCAATTGACACCAAACTTTCAACTTGACTCAAGACTCAAACAAGAAATACAAAATATTTTTTTGATTTTTATGATTTTATGATTTTTCTGTATTTTCTTTTAATTTTTTCGAAAATCATTTTGAAAAAGAAAAATAAGGATTCCAAAATTTTTAATATGAATTCCAGGGATCTTATGCTCTTTAGTCTAAAGCTCCAATCAAAGGGTCAGGCATGGCTTAATAGCCAGCCAAGCTTTAGTATGTAACTCAGACATGACATGCCTAACATGCCCTATCCAGAAGAATTAGACATGGCTTTACAGCCAACCAGGCTTTAACATGCTTCATGAAACACTAGAATTCATTCTTAAAAATTCTGAAGAAAAATATATTTTTGAAAACATTTTTATTTAAAAAAAATTTTTTTTTTCGAAAACAAAGGAGAAATTTTTGAAAGATTTTTGAAAAATTTTTGAAAATAAAACAAAAAGAAAATTACCTAATCTGAGCAACAAGATGAACCATCAGTTGTCCAAACTCAAACAATCCCCGGCAACGGCGCCAAAAACTTGGTGCACGAAATTGTGATCTCAGGCAACGGCGCCAGAAACTCTGTACGCACGTCTTAATAAATTGTTTTTCATTCACAACTTCGATACAACTAACCAGCAAGTGCACTGGGTCGTCCAAGTAATAAACCTTACGTGAGTAAGGGTCGATCCCATGGAGATTGTTGGTATGAAGCAAGCTATGGTCACCTTGTAAATCTCAGTCAGGCGGATATAAAATAGTTATGGAGTTTTCGAAAATTAAATAATAAAATAAGGATAGAAATACTTATGTAATTCATTGGTGAGAATTTCAGATAAGCGCATAGAGATGCTTTCGTTCCTCTGAACCTCCGCTTTCCTGCTGTCTTTATCCAATCAATCCTACTCCTTTCCATGGTTGGCTTTATGTAAGGACATCACCGTTGTCAATGGCTACTTTTAATCCTTTCTGGAAAATGGTACGATGCGTTGTCACTGCATGGCTAATCGTCTGGAGGCATCACCCTTGTCAATGGCTGCATCTCATCCTCTTGTGAAAATGGTCCAAATGCTCTGTCACAGCATGGCTAATCATCTGAGGTTCTCGATCATGCTGGAATAGGATTCACCCTCCTTTTGCGTCTGTCACTACGCCCAGCAATCGCGAGTTTGAAGTACGTCACAGTCATTCAATCCCAGAGTCCTACTCGGAATACCACAGACAAGGTTTAGACTTTCCGGACTCTCATGAATGCCGCCATCAATCTAGCTTACACCACGAAGATTCTAATTAAGAGATCTAAGAGATACTCATTCAATCTAAGGTAGAACGGAAGTGGTTGTCAGGCACGCGTTCATAGGGAATGATGATGATTGTCACGTTCATCACATTCATGTGGAAGTGCGAATGAATATCTTAGAAGTGGAATAAGTTGAATTGAATAGAAAATAGTAGTACTTTGCATTAATCTTTGAGGAACAGCAGAGCTCCACACCTTAATCTATGGAGTGTAGAAACCCTACCGTTAAAAGTGCATAAGTGAAAAGTTCAGGCATGGCCAAATGGCCAGCCCCTAAACGTGATCAATAGATCAAAAGATAATCCAAAGATGTCTAATACAATAGTAAAAAGTCTTATTTATAATAAACTAGCTACTAGGGTTTACAAAAGTAAGTAATTGATGCATAAATCCACTTCCGGGGCCCACTTGGTGTGTGCTTGGGCTGAGCTTGAATGTTACACGTGCAGAGGCTCTTTCTGGAGTTGAACGCCAGGTTGTAACGTATTTCTGGCGTTCAACTCTGGTTTGTGACTTGTTTCTGGCGTTTAACTCCAGACAGCAGCGTAGAACTGGCGTTCAACGCCCTTTTACGTCATCTAAACTCGGCCAAAGTATGGACTATTATACATTGCTGGAAAGCCCTGAATGTCTACTTTCCAACGCAATTAGAAGCGCGCCATTTTGAGTTTTGTAGCTCCAGAAAATCTACTTTGAGTGCAGGGAGGTCAGAATCCAACAGCATCAGCAGTCCATTCTCAACCTCTGAATCTGATTTTTGCTCAAGTCCCTTAATTTCAGCCAGAAAATACCTGAAATCACAGAAAACCACACAAACTCATAGTAAAGTCCAGAAATGTGAATTTAACATAAAAACTAATGAAAACATCCATAAAAGTAACTAGATTCTACTAAAAACATACTAAAAACATTGCCAAAAAGCGTATAAATTATCCGCTCATCAAGCTCCTTCTGTGAAATTTTGGTTTCTTGGTGATCCTCTTCCTGTTTCTCTGCTGATGTATCTCCAGGTTGTTCTAATGGTTTGTTCGGCTCTTCCTCAGTCCCCTTATCACTTATAGTGACCATCTTGCAATCTTCCCATCTGACCTTCTTTGCTTTACCTCTCGGGTTCTTCTCTGTGTCACTTGGGAAGCTATCAGTAGGTTTGGGAATCTTCTCAGAGAGGTATCCCACTTGAAATTCCAGCCTCTTGATGGTGTCTCCCTGGTTCTTGATATTGGCTCGCACATCCTCCTTGAACACTTTGTTATCTTGAATTTCCTTACATATGCCTTTAAGTAGAGTCTCAATCATTGATAGTCTTTCTTCCGATGATGGTGAGTTGAGATTGGAGGGATGAGAAGGGCCATTTTAGCTTTGGTATAGATGTTGAGGTGTGTTGTTAGGTGGGTGCTGATATGATCTCTGTGTGGAATATTGGTGAGCTGCATTGTTGTTGGGGTTGTGGCGTCTCTGATCTTGGCCTTGGTCTTGTTGATTTCCCTACCCAAAGTTTGGGTGGTTCCTCCAACCAGGATTATAGGTTTTGGAGTATGGGTCATGGTTCTGCCTAGGTGGATTTCCAATGTAGTTGCCTTGTTCCTGATCACCCTCTGCTTCTTCATTCACTCCTTCTTGAGCTGCTGTTGAGGTGGTGATTATTGCTACTTGATTCCTCTCTATATTCTTGGTAAGGTCAGCCAGCTGCTTGGTGATCATCTTGTTTTGAGCTAGCAGTGCATCCACGTTGTTCAGCTCCATCACTCCTCTAGTGTTGCCTCTTTCAGAAGTATAGAAGTAGTCATTCTCAGCTACAGTCTCAATGACATCTATGGCTTCTTCAATGGTCTTCTTCTTGTTCAAAGATCCCCCGGATGAGTGATCTACTGCTTTCTTTGATTCATAAGAAAGACCTTCATAGAAAATGTGTAACTGCGCCCATTCATTGAACATATCTGGCGGGCACCTTCTTGTCAAGTCCTTAAACCTCTCCCATGCTTCATATAGAGTCTCACCATCCTGTTGTCTGAAAGTTTGAACTTCAGCTCTCAACCTGTTGATTCTTTGAGGAGGATAGAATCTTGCCAAGAATTTGTTCACCACATCCTCCCAGGTTGTTAAACTCTCCTTCGGGAAGGATTCTAGCCATTTTGATGCCTTGTCCTTGAGTAAGAAGGGGAATAAGAGCAGTCTATAGGTGTCAGGATGAACACCATTAGACTTCACAGTATCACATATCCTCAGAAATGTGGTTAGATGTTGATTGGGGTCTTCTTGGATGCTTCCTCCGAATGAACAGTTGTTCTGAACAAGGGTGATGAGCTGTGGCTTTAGTTCAAAGTTGTTGGCATGTATGGTTGGCTTTTGGATGCTACTTCCACAGTTTCCTGGGTTTGGATTGATGTAAGATCCCAGAACTCTTCTCTCTTGCCCAGCATGATACAATGGGCCTTCTCTGCCATGGTTGTGAGCCTCTTCTTCATGATGGTTTTCCATATTCTCATCCATGTCTGGTTCAAAATACTCCTCCTCTTCCTCAGCACCAACAACTCTCTTTCCTCTTGCTTCCCTCCTTAATCTAAGAAAGGTCCTCTCAGGTTCAGAATCAAAAGAAGTTGAAGCCCCACTTCTTCTACCTGTCATACAACCAATAAGGCCAAAGCAAAAGGGAGATATAGAGTATTCTTGTTAAAAATGCTGTTAGTGTGAGTGATGCAATATATCAAACAGTTAGTGGGTTAGTGAACTAAATTGTAACAACTATAAGAACACAACTAACGGGTAGGGGTAAAGGGAAGGAAATAACTAAAACTGAAAGTAAATTGCTCAAACAGAAATTAAATCAGACAAAAGAAAAAAGAAAAAAAATGCTCAATCTAGTTATCCACCAATTTAATCATTGTTGATGCAAAATCAATCCCCAGCAATGGCGCCATAAACGTGATGCACGGAAACTTGTCTCTCAACAGATTTCCCTCGGCAAGTATACCGAATTGTCATCAAGTAAAAACTCACGATAGAGTGAGGTCGAATCCCACAGGGATTGATTGGTTAAGCAACTTTAATTGGAGGAATGTTCTAGTTGAGCTAAGCAGAATTTGATTTGAGAATTGCAGGAAATTAAATGGCGGGAAAGTAAATGGCAGAAAATGTAAATGCTGGAAATAAAGAGTTGAATATAAATGACGGAAAGTAAATTGCAGAATCTTAAATGGGGAATGGGGAACTTAGCATGAAAGTAAATTGCAGAAATTAAAGAGAATGGGTAAGATCAGAAATGGGGGATTCATTGGGCTTAGAAGATGTTGCATTCTCCGGATCAAGTTCATTTTCATCTCTTCCTCAATCAATGCATTCATTGATCTCCTTGGTAATCTTAAGTGATTGAATTCCAATTCCTTGGTAATTCAATCTCTCAAATCTTGATCAATAGCCAATTCCTTGGTCCAATTGCTCATGAGAAGAGATGAAGTTTGGTCACTAATTATACCACATGTATTTCCAAATCAAAGTGTTGGTCCAACATGAGAAAGCATTTCTAGCATGATCTCTTCATTCCTTTTCCAAGGTTCTGAAGAGATCCAAGTATGAATAGCTTTTTTCCAAGACAACTACCCAATTGGATGAAGATTGAAAGCTTTCTAGTAAAATCAAGAGAAAAGAAAGAAGAAGAATAATGAAAACTATTATTGATCCATCAAATTACAACAGAGCTCCTTAACCCAATGAAAGGGGTTTAGTTGTTCATTGCTCTGGGAATGAAAAAAAAAGATGGAGAATGCATTCTGAAAGTAAAACTAGAAGTTGTAGAGAAAGTAAAATTATACAGAGAGTAGTTATCTCGATCCAAAAAGCTTCTCTCTAGTTCAAAACTACTCCTATTTATACTACTCTTCTGATCTTCTAGTTGGCTCTTCAAGTCTTGGATATGGGCCTTTGGATCTTGAATTGAAGCAGTTATCATCTTTAGTGGGCTCAGCTTCACTTGCAGAGAAAGTGTGCAGTAGGCATGGACTTTAGCTTAGGGCATTAGTGGTGTTAACGTTAAGTGAAAAAGTGGGGTCGAGAACGTTAGTGACAATCACCTTTTTCACTAACATTCCTAACCAAAAATGGTCCACGTTAACTTCAACGTTAGTGGCACTAACGTGACCACTAACGTTGCCTCTTGGCCCTTCGCAAACATTACTGGGTTTACCTTTCTCAATAACGTTGAGAGTACTCCTTTCTCCCTACGTTAGAATTCACATTAGTATAGTTAACGTGACCTTTAACGTAGGCTTGCCAAATCTTCGAGAGCATAAGTGACATCTACCTTTTTCACTAACGCTCCAAAACGCCCCTTTCCCACGTTAGTGCCTCACGTTAATTACATTAATGTGACCACTAACGTGGTGTTGATTGCCATCTCCAACGTTAGTGACAAAGGTGAGTGTCACTAACGTTGGCTCATCATCCCTTTCCTCCACGTTAGCTTCCACGTTAATGTAATTAACGTGGTAACTAACGTGGCTCATAGTGGCTTAGTCCAACGTTAGTGACAAAGGTGAGTGTCACTAACGTTGGCGATTCCATGCTCCTTCCACGTTAGAGTTCACGTTAACCAAGTTAACGTGGCTCTTAACGTAGCCAATATGGGCTTAGTCCAACGTTAGTGACAAAGGTGAGTGTCACTAACATTGGCATTATCTTCCTCTTCCACGTTAGAGTTCACGTTAACTGAGTTAACGTGACTCTTAACGTGGCCAATTGTCCTTTTGGAGCGTTAGTGGCACTCACTTTTATCACTAACACCTGGAGCTTCCTTTTTCTCCACGTTAACTACCACGTTAATGTAGTTAACGTGGTAATTAATGTGGGCTATGATGGCTTCGAAGACGTTATTGGCGATCACTTTTCTCATTAACGTTGCAAGCTAGCTCCCATTCCACGTTAGTGGTCACGTTAGTTAGACTAACGTGGCTTTTCCTTGATTCCTTTGTCTTGAAATCAAGCAAATAAACTGTATCAAAGCTCTAATCCAAGTTATGAGTCATGCATCATCCAATTTGTCATTAAATTCATGCATAATTCTCATGAAATTATATAAAATTCACAATGTTTGCTTGAATCAAGATGTATGTGAAATTCTACCCAAAACTTGCTTATTTCCTAAAAAAATGCATGAAACTACCCTAAAACAGTAAAGAAAAGTTCAGTGAAACTGGCCGAAATGCCCTGGCATCAATATTCTCTTGGATCTCTAATACACGGACCGAGTCCGTGAGATTAGGATCTTCGTGGTATAGGCTAGAACCAATTGGCAGTCATTCCTGAGATCCGAAAAGTCTAAATCTTGTCGTGGAATTGGTGCCAGGGCATTTTGGCCAGTTTCACTGACCTTTTCTTTATGGTTTTAGGATAGTTTCATGCACTTTCTTAGAAAATAAGCAAGTTTTGGGTAAATAATCACTTATATCTTGATTCAAGCAAACATTGTGAATTTTACTTGATTTCATGAGAATTATGCATGAATTAAATGACAAAATTGAATGATGCATGTCTCATAACTTGGATTAGAGCTTTGATGCACTTTATTGCTTGATTTCAGGACAAAGGAAGCAAGGAAAAACCACGTTAGTATCCACGTTAGTCTAGCTAACGTGACCACTAACGTGGAATGGAGGCTAGCTTGCAACGTTAATGAGAAAAGTGATCGCCATTAACGCCTTCGTGAGCCATCATAGCCCACGTTAGTTGCCACGTTAACTATGTTAACGTGGAAACTAACGTGGAAGAGAAGTAGAACTCCAACGTTAGTGGTAAAAGTAAGTACCACTAACGCTCCAAAGTGGCAATTGTCCACGTTAAGAGTCACGTTAACTCAGTTAACGTGAACTCTAACGTGGAAGAAGAAGATGAAGCCAACGTTAGTGACACTCAACTTTGTCACTAACGTTGGACCAAGCTTATAATGGCCACGTTAAGAGCCACGTTAACTCAGTTAACGTGGACTCTAACGTGGGCAAGCAAGGAATGGCCAACGTTAGTGACACTCACCTTTGTCACTAACGTTGGACTAAGCCACTTTGAGCCACGTTAGTTGCCACGTTAACTCAGTTAACGTGGAAGCTAACGTGGAGGAGAGAATGATGAGCCAACGTTAGTGACACTCACCTTTGTCACTAACGTTGGAGATGGCTATCAATACCACGTTAGAAGTCACGTTAACCTAGTTAACATGAACTCTAACGTGGGAAGAAAGGGCGTTTTGAAGCGTTAGTGACAAAGGTAAGTGTCACTAACGCTCTCGAAGATTTGGCAAGCCTACGTTAAAGGCTACGTTAACTATACTAACGTGGACTCTAACGTAGGGAGAAAGGGGGGGCTCTCAACGTTATTGAAAAAGGTAAACCCCAATAACGTGTGCGAAGGACCAAGAGGCAACGTTAGTGGTCACGTTGGTGCCACTAACGTTGAAGTTAACGTGGACTATTCTTGGGTTAGGAACGTTAGTGAAAAAGGTGATAGTCACTAACGTTCTCGGACCCACACTTTCACTTAACGTTAACGCCACTAACGTCCAAAGCTAAAGTCCATGCCTACTTCACACTCTCTCTCTGCAAGTAAAGCTAAGCCCACTGAAGATGGTAACTGCTTCAACTCAAGATCCAAAGGCCCATATCCAAGACTTGAAGAAGAAACTAGAAGATCAGAATAATAGTATAAATAGGGAGAACTTTGAACTAGAAGAGAGCTTTTTGGGGCATTATTAGAATTATTCTCTGTATTTTTACTTTCTCTGCAACTTCTAGTTTAACTTTTCAGAATGCATTCTCCATCTTTGTTATCCATTCCCAGAGCTATGAACAACTAAACCCCTTTCATTGTGTTAGGGAGCTCTGTTGTAATTTGATGGATCAATAATACTTTTCATTATTCTTCTTCTTTCTTTCCTCTTGATTTTACTAGAAAGCTTTCAATCTTCATCCAATTGAGTAGTTATCTTGGGAAATAAGCTATTCATACTTGGATCTCTTCTGAACCTTGGAAGAGAAATGAAGAGATCATGCTAGAAATGCTTTCTCATGTTGGACCAAATTGGAGTTTGGATGGATATAGTGACATATAATCTTACCAATACTTTGATTTGGAAATACATGTGGTATAATCAGTGACCATACCTCATTTCTTCTCATGAGTAATTGGACCAAGGAATTGGCTATTGATCAAGATTTGAGAGATTGAATTACCAAGGAATTAGAATTCAATCACTTAAGATTGCCAAGGAGATCAATGAATGCATTGATTGAGGAAGAGATGAAAATGAACTTGATCCGGAGGATGCAACATCTCCTAAGCCCAATGAACTCCCCATTTCTGATCTTACCCATTCTCTTTAATTTCTGCCAATTACTTCTATGATCATCTTTCCCATTCCCATTTAAGATTCTGCAATTTATTTTCTGTCATCTATTTTCAGCTCTTTATTTCCAGCATTTACATTTTCTGTTATTTACTTTTCCGCCATTTAATTTGCTGCAACTCTCAAACTAAATTCTGCTTAGCTCAACTAGAACATTCCTCCAATTAAAGTTGCTTGACCAATCAATCCCTGTGGGATTCGACCTCACTCTATTGTGAGTTTTTACTTGACGACAATTCGGTATACTTGCCGAGGGAGATTTGTTAAGAGACAAGTTTTTGTGCATCAAGTTTATGGCGCCGTTGCCGGAGATTGATTTTGTATCAACAATGATTAAGTTGGTGGATAACTAGATTCAGTATTTTTCTTTTGTTTGATTCAGTTTCATCTGAGTAATTTACTTTCAGTTTTAGTTATTTCTTTCCCTTTACCTTTCACCCATTGGTGGTGTTACCTGCATTTTGTTTTAATATTTGGTTCACTGACCCACTAACTGTTTGATATATTGCATCCCTCACACTAACAGCATTTCTAACAAGAACACTTTCTGCATCTATTTCCTTGCTTGTGCCTGTTGGTTGTATGACAGGGAGAAGAAGCGGGGCTTCAACTTCCTTTGATTCTGAACCTGAGAGGACCTTCCTTAGATTAAGGAGGGAAGCAAGAGGAAAACGAGTAGTTGGTGCGGCGGAAGAGAAGGAGTACTTTGAACCAAACATGGATGAGAACATGGAGAACCATCATGAAGAAGAAGCTCACAACCATGGCAGAGAAGGTCCAGTGCATCAGGCTGGACAAGAGAGAAGAGTTCTGGGTTCTTACATCAACCCAAATCCAGAAAACTATGGAAGTAGCATCCAAAGGCCAACCATACATGCCAACAACTTTGAACTCAAGCCACAGCTCATCACCCTTGTTCAGAACAATTGTTCATTCGGAGGAAGTGTCCAAGAAGACCCCAATCAACATCTAACCACCTTCCTGAGGATATGCGATACTATGAAGTCTAATGGTGTTCACCCTGACACCTATAGACTGCTTCTGTTTCCCTTCTCACTCAAGGACAAAGCATCTAAATGGCTGGAATCCTTTCCAAAAGAGAGTTTAGCAACCTGAGAAGACGTGGTGAACAAATTTTTGGGAAGATTCTACCCTCCTCAATGAATCAACAGGTTGAGAGCTGAGGTACAAACCTTCAGGCAGCAAGATGGTGAGACTCTATATGAAGCATGAGAGAGGTTTAAGGACCTGACAAGAAGATGCCCTCCAGATATGTTCAATGAATGGGTGCAGTTGCACATTTTCTATGAAGGCCTTTCGTATGAATCAAAGAAGGCAGTAGATCACTCATCCGGGGGATCTTTGAACAAGAAGAAGACCATTGAATAAGCCATAGATGTCATTGAGACTGTAGCAGAAAATGACTACTTCTATGCTTCTGAAAGAGACAACACTAGATGAGTGATGGAGCTGAACAATGTGGATGCACTACTAGCTCAAAACAAGCTTATTACCAAGCAATTGGCTGACCTTACCAAAAAGATGGAGAGGAATCAAGTGGCAGCAATCACCACCTCAGCAGCAGCTCAAGAAGGAGTGAATGAAGAAGCAGAGGGTGATCAGGAACAAGCCAACTACATTGGAAATTCACCTAGGAAGCACCATGACCCATACTCTAAAACATATAATCCCGGTTGGAGGAACCACCTAAATTTTGGGTGGGGAAACCAACAGGATCAAAGCCAAGATCAGAGACGCCACAACCCCAATAACAATGCAGCTCACCAACACTCCACACAGAGGTCATATCAACACCCACCTAATAACACCTCTCAGCATCCATACCAAAGTCAAAATGGCCCTTCTCATACTTCCAATCTCAACTCTCCATCATCTGAAGATAGACTCTCAAGGATTGAAACTCTACTTAAAGGCATATGCAAGGAGATCCAAGATAACAAGGTGTTCAAGGAGGAGGTGCGAGCCAATATCAAGAACCAGGGAGACACCATCAAGAGGCTGGAGTTTCAAGTGGGATACCTTTCTGAGAAGATCCCCAAATCTACTGATAGCTTTCCAAGTGACACAGAGAAAAATCTGAGAGGTGAAGCAAAGAAGGTCAGATGGGAAGATTGCAAGATGGTTGCTATAAGTGATAAGGAGACTGAGGAAGAGCCGAACAAACCATTAGAACAACCTGAAGATACCTCGGCAGGAAAGCAGGAAGAGAATCATCAAGAAACCACAATCACACAGAAGGAGCTGCTGAGACTCTATGCACCCTTTACCCAAATACTCAATGGTGGTGTAGAGAAGAGAATATACTCAAGGTTTCTTAACATGTTTGCATCTCAACATGTAAACATACCATTCATCAAGGCCCTCCAACAAATGCCATCATACATTAAGTATATGAAAGAACTATTAACCAGGAAAAGCTCACTCAAGGGAGGACAAACAATAGTGATGAATAAGGAGTGTAGTGCTCTCATTCAAATAGAGTTGCCTACAAAAAGGAAGGACCCAGGGAGTTTTCACATCCCCTGTGCCATAGGAGAAACACTGATTGATAAGGGACTCTGTGACCTGGGAGCAAGCATCAACTTAATGCCTCTATCTCTAATGAAGAAGCTGCAGATCAATGAGCTAATGCCCACAAACGTAGTCATCAGGCTGGCTAACAAAACTCAAAAACAAGCAGTGGGAGTGGTTGAAAATGTGTTGGTGAAAGTGGGAAACTATTTCCTCCCCACAGATTTTGTCATATTGGTAATGGAAGAGAGTCCTATCCACCCAATCATATTGGGAAGACCGTTCCTAACTACAGTCAGAGCACTCATAGATGTGGAGCGAGGAGAGCTAATACTGAGGATACATGATGAACAACTCGCATTCAATGTCTTCAAACCCTCACAAAAAACAGACTAGGAACACAAGGAACCAAGGAAAAATCACAACAAAGCACTGGTGGAAGAAACAAGCACTGAAGCACAAAATGTACACCTGGGAATCCCCTTGGTTGATAAATAAAACAGCCAGAAGGTGTCACAGCTAAAGGAAGCTCAAGTGGAGCCAAAACCACCAAAATCATATAAGACCAGCAATAAAATCTCCCTAGGAAAAGAGACCACAAAGAGCAGGATAACAGCAAAAGAAACAAAGAAGAAGGCACCAAGGAGATGGAGGAACAAGAAGATCCCTATAGAAGATTTCTCTCCAGGGGATAAAGTGATCTCAGCTTACTTCCCAAATATCCCACCTCATCTCCCTACCATCCCATCTCAGCTACCCAAGGTTTTCACCATCAACAAAGTTCTCTCCCTAGAACATGTAGAGATCCTTAATGAAGCCAATGGATATAGGTTTACTGCAAGAGGAGAAGATCTGAAGCACTACCAGCCACCCTAACAAAAGGCAGAACGTCAAGCTAGTGACGCTAAAGAAGCGCTTCATGGGAGACAAGCCATGTTTTACAGGCTTTTAAAGTAGTTAATAAAACAAGGTTCATGAAATTCAGATCAACTTTGACATATCCTTGAATGCAACATATAGTGAAGAACAAGTTTGGTGTTCAAGGCACACTAAGAGAACATGAATGCAACTCATAGCATGTCACTCTTAGCACCTTGAACAAATCTTCTTACACCACAGTGCCACAAACTAAGTTTGGTGTCACCAATGTTGCATACATGGACATTTAGTTGGTTAGTTGGTTTGCACTCATGAATATCAATTAGTAACTAGAAACAAAAATTTTAAAAAGTAGTTACTCTTTTTTTTTTTTAAATTTTTGCCGCCACTTACCATAATTTTATTAATCATAATTCTTTTATTTTGTAGGTGAATTGATGGGACAATTGAAGGAGGATTCGGCCACCACAAAAAGAGAGGACTATACACGTGTCTTCAAGGGGATTGCATTGGGAATTGTTGCCATGCAACAGTGGAAGAAGAACAAGCTTGGAAACTGAACCAACCCCATCATAAAGTTGATAATCCTTGTGCTCATCCATTGCTAAACCCCATCCGTCCATCACACAACCACCCCATCAATCCACACCTTTCATTCACTCATCACTTTCCTATATAAGTGATTCCTAGTCCGTACTCCCCTTCACATTCCAATTCCCATTCTTTATACTTCACACCTTCGGAACCCAAATCCCTTCATCTCACCCTATCCAAACCCAACCGAATTCCACCATTTATCCACAACCCCTCAACACTTTCACACATCAACTCTTACTCATGGCGTCATCAAGCTCTAAAAGAAGAAAGGGGAAGGAGCCTATGGAGCAACGCCCTTTTGATGAAAAGAAGTTTAGAACCTTTCACCATGCACTTCAATTTGGATGGATGGCTGATAAGGAGATCATATATGAGCTGGGCTTTTAAGTCAAGAAAACTGAGTGCCCCGAAATTACAGAGAAGGTAGAAAAGAGAAGATGGGAGCTCCTCACCGATCCAATCACCGTGAGAATAAATACAACACTCGTAAGAGAGTTTTACGCAAATGCAGTGAGGTATGATAGGAAAGAGGAATCCTATATAAGCTTTATGAGAGGAGTAATGGTGCATTTTAGTCCCATGAGCATCATGAGGGTGTTGAAGCTACGAACCATACCATTTGAAGAAGAGAGCTATCAATCTCGAATAGATGGTAGTCTTAATTATGACCAGATTGTGAAAGATATCTGCGTACAAGGAGCGAACTGGGTGAGAGATCCCAATGGAAAGCCCAAATTTATCAAAAGAGGTGATCTCACCCCTGAAGCAAAGGGATGGTTCAAAATTGTAAGGAGATCCATCCTCCCTGCCGGAAACAATTCAGAGGTGAATCTTAAGAGAGAAATAATGGTGCAATGTATACTTAAAGGGGGAGAGATCAAGGTGCATGAACTCATAGCCTAAGGCATTAGAAAGATGGCTGAGAAAAGTGATTCTGGAGGAAGGTTAGGCTACCCCAGCACCATTTTCCGCCTGTGTGACAAGGCTGGGGTGGTGTTCGAAGACGAAAACCCCGAATGGATAAAAGTTGGTATCCCAATTACTGTCCGGCGTATGCATGCTGTTGCCTCTCCCCTACCTCAATGAAGGATAAGAAAGAGAGTAGCCCATCAAGCTGTGGAAGGGCAGAACCCAGAGGAGCAAGCCGCAGCCACCTTGAACATGCACCAATTACAAGAAGCCATTGATGGCTTATCTAGGCAATATTGGGAGAATCAAGAGGCACAGAAGGAGCTCCAACTATAAATGATGAATCGCCAAGAAGAATCATTTTCTAGATGGGCGAATCAACAGGGGGAATGGCAAAAGCAGATGATGGAGCAGCAACTGGAACAAGGGAAACAATGGGGTGAGTCCTTTCACAGGTTGGGACAAAGGCAGGATCAACAACAAGAGGCCATCCAAAAGCTAATCAACATCCAAGCACATCAAGGTGCGCACATACATGAAATGCATCGGAAACAGTTAGAACAGGCAGAACTCTTCGACGAATACAGGGCGTTTTCAGAAGGAGTTTACATGACCCATACTGGACATTATGTGAACACTCAGGCCAGACTCGGATACTTAGTCGGACAACTACCTATACTGCATCCGGGAATCACAAGCTATGAAGAAGTGAAGGATGAATTAGTGCGAGAAGAAAGAGAAAGGGTAGAAACAAGTCATGAATCAGTAAGGAAGGCACTTGAGGATTGGAAAAAAGCTAGACTGGCACGAATGCAAGGAAGCACAAGTGGACACAAAGAGGACAAACAAGAAGGAGAGCGCGAACAACCTCACGAGTAAAAGGTGGTGGAGTTCCCTCATTGTCCCATCTTTTTCACATTTTAAATAAGAAAAATCATGTATGAGATAGAACATGCTTCCATAGTAGCTTAGGAATTTTCAATTCTGTCTTTAAGTTTTCATTGCCATTACCATATGTATGCTGGTCCAAGTTACATGCTGCATTTTCACCTTAGCTAAGTTGGTTCACCAACAAGGTGGGAAGGCAACTATCTGTCCTGAATCATATGCTTGAAACACACCCCACGAGACTAGCTAAATAATAAGATCCCAGTAAGAAAAAGGAAAAGAACAATAAGAGTTGAAAAAGAAAGAAAGGTAATAAAGAATAAGGCTAGGCACCAAGGGCTTGAACCTTGAAGGATGTGTTTGTGGTGCTCTTGTACCAAGGATCTACTTGGATGAATAAGTTCTTAGGGGTGCTTCATCACTTGGTAACTTGGGTTAACTAACCCGGGATTATCAACCGAAAATTCACTATCAAGAGCAACCTTGCTACAGAACATTTAGTAACCCAAAGAGGTGCTGGACACCAAGACCTCAAGGAAAGAAAATAACAAACCATGTGCATGTGGTGTGCATGTATGGGGGAGAGAGACTTAAGGGAGTAAGTCCTTAGGGGTGTTTCAACACCTAGCACCTTGAACCAACTGGTTCGGGAGTGTTGGCTGAAAACTTATCTTAAAGAGTCGCCCTCTCACAGAACACTTAGCCTAAGGATGCAATAAACCTTGGAAAGACAAAGGGATCAATAAATAACAGTCTCAAAGAGTGCCATCAAGTGAGTATTCCAAGGCATGATAAAGATCTGAAAGCCAGTAAAGGAATGAACCTAAGTTGCTATGCATGAAATCCCATAAAACCAAGGACATGACTCCCACAAAAATGATTCATTCATCTTGTCATTTCATTCATCATTCTCTTGTTCCAGTACTTGCCTATGGACAAACAAGCTTTAAGTTTGGTGTTGTGATGCCAGGGCATTTTGGCCAGTTTCACTGACCTTTTCTTTATGGTTTTAGGATAGTTTCATGCACTTTCTTAGGAAATAAGCAAGTTTTGGGTAAATAATCACTTACATCTTGATTCAAGCAAACATTGTTAATTTTACATGATTTTATGAGAATTATGCATGAATTAAATGACAAAATTGAATGATGCATGTCTCATAACTTGGATTAGAGCTTTGATGCACTTTATTGCTTGATTTCAGGACAAAGGAAGCAAGGAAGAACCACGTTAGTATCCACGTTAGTCTAGCTAATGTGACCACTAACGTGGAATGGAGGCTAGCTTGCAACGTTAATGAGAAAAGTGATCGCCATTAATGCCTTCGTGAGCCATCATAGCCCACGTTAGTTGCCACGTTAACTATGTTAACGTGGAAGCTAACGTGGAAGAGAAGTAGAACTCCAACGTTAGTAGTAAAAGTAAGTACCACTAACGCTCCAAAGTGGTAATTGTCCACGTTAAGAGTCACGTTAACTCAACTAACGTGAACTCTAACGTGGAAGAAGAAGATGAAGCCAACGTTAGTGACACTCACCTTTGTCACTAACATTGGACCAAGCTCATAATGGCCACGTTAAGAGTGATGTGTATTTTTGGAAAACGAATTCCAAACACACAAATCTAACCGGCAAGTGCACCGGGTCGCATCAAGTAATAATAACTCACGGGAGTGAGGTCGATCCCACAGGGATTGAAGGATTGAGCAATTTTAGTTTAGTGGTTGATTTAGTCAAGCGAATCAAGATTTGGTTGAGTGAATTGTGATTTGCAGAAATTAAATTGCATGGGAAGTAAAGGGAATGGGTAAATTGCATGAAATTAAAGAGAACTGAAATTTAAAGTGCTGAATCTTAAAGAACAAGAAATTAAATGGCAGAAACTTAGAACGCAAGAAATGTAAATTGCAGAATCTTAAAGTGCAAGAAATGTAAATGGCTTGAATTGTAAAGGGAATTGGGAATTGGATTTGCAGAAATTAAACAAGGGAAAGTAAAATTCAACAAGCAGAGGAATAGAAGATAACTTGGATTGAACTGGATCTAAAAACAGAATTTTAAATGAGCATGAAAAGCATTAAACAGAGGATGTAAAATTGGAATTCAGATCTCAGGACCCAAGAGACTAGATAACCAAGTCTAGATCTCAATGCCTTCCTAGATCCAACAAGAACAATTGCAAAGGAAATGTAAATTGCAAAGAAAGTAGATGAAGAAGCAATTAACCGAAACTGAGATTTAATTAAGCAGAGAATTAAACAAAATCCCAAGGTGAGATTGAAACAGAAGTTCTTCAATTCTCCACCCAAGATCCGAAGCAAGAAAATTAAAGAGTGCTGGGCAAGAACAAGGAAGAAGAGAGATCAATTCTCCTCCCCAATTCTCTTGAATTAAAACAACAACGCTAGAATGTAAAATGAGCTCTCTACTAAGTGCACTAATCAAACCGAAAAAAAAAAGCTCCCTGCTGCAAGTATTGAAAATTCTAAAAAGGAAGCTCCCCGAAAAACTTAAATCCTATGCTATTTATATACTTTCTTCAAATGGTCTTCAAGCCTTCAATTGGGCCTTTGCTCTTGATGGAATTGGGTTGATAGAGGCCTTGGTTGATTGCTCTTGGAGTTTGGAGAAGAACCAAATTGAACCAGGTTTGGAATCATGAAAGCTTGAGTAAAAGTTTGAGTAAAAGTTTGAGGCAAACTTTTACTCCAACTTTTCACATCAGCCACCCTCTTTTGCTGATATCAACGTTGGGGCAAAAGTTTGGGGTCAAACTTTTGCTCCAACGTTGGCCCCCCTTGCACACTCATGGCGCCAACGTTAGCCAAAAAGTTAGAGGCTAACATTGGCGCAAACTTTTGCTCTCCAGGGTGTGTTGTTCATGCGCCAACGTTTGCCAAAAAGTTAGTGGCTAACGTTGGCGCAAACTTTTGCTCTCCAGGGTGTTGATTTGTGATGCCAAAAGTTTGCCAAAAAGTTTGAGGCTAACTTTTGCTCCAGCTTTTTGCCCAAAAGTTTGCCCAAAAGTTTGAGGCAAACTTTTGCTCCAGCTTTTTGCCCAAAAGTTTGCACAAAAGTTTGAGGCAAACTTTTGGTCCAACTTTTTGCTCCCTGGTTCATTTTCACTTATTCCAAAAGTTTGAGCTAAAGTTTGAGGCAAACTTTTGCTCAAACTTTTTGTCCTCTCTTCCTCCTAGCCATTCCTTCTTGCTTCAACCTTTCTCCAAGCTTTCTTCACCTATCATTAATCAACCAAACACATCAAAGCTATGCTCAAAATCATGAGATATTCATTCTTTCATAATATGTGACAATTATAGCATAAAACCTCATGAAATTGCATTAATTCATACATGGTTGATTAAATCAAAGGAATCATGAAAATCTACCCAATTGGCTTGCTTATGGCTTAAGAAAGTGCATAATTCAATTGAAAACAAAAGAAAAAGGCTAGTGAAACTAGGCTAAGATGACTTGTCATCACAACACCAAACTTAAAGCTTGCTTGTCCTCAAGCAAGAAATGATTTATTGAGAAGAAAGAATGAAATGGAAGAGGATGTTCATGCTAGTAGAGTGTTATTGGTAGTTCATGGGGTTTTATGTGGATATGTAAACACTCACCTCTTATTGACTCTTAAGCCTAGAAAGTCTCCTTCAAGCTTCAAGTAACATACTGCTATGACCTCTCATTATTTCTTTATCCTTGGCTATTATTTTGTTCATAAGCTTTATTTGAGTTTCATGTGTAGCAAGTTCATTTTCTTTTCTTTATACTTGACACATTATTCACTATAGACACTTGGCTCACATTTCTTCTTAAAACATTGATGCCCAGCACCTCTTTGGGCTACTAAATGCCTTGTAGTTAGGTTGCTCTTGATAGTGAACTTTCAGCTGATGATCCCGGGTTAGTTAACCCAAGTCACCGAGTGTTGATGCACTCCAAAGAGCTTAGTAGTCCAAGCAGATCCTAATACAAAGACACCACAGGCATATATTATAAGGTTCAAGCTATTGGTGTCCAGCTTTGTTTCTTTTTGTTTTCTTTTGTTCTGCCACTCTTTGGCTGTTTCTTTTTCTCCCCTTTTTTCTTTCTTTTTGTTTTTCTTTCTAACCAAGGATTTTTATTTGATTGAGATTCATAGACAGTAGGCCACTTTATACTTAGAAGGAGACATCCTAGTTCTTTTATTCACTAAAAGTGAGCTATTATACAATCACATACACATACCACCACTTACTTTTATTATACTTCTATCTAACAGAGAACTATCTCACTTCACTTTCAAACATTTCTTTTATTGAATTAAAGATGCGGGGGACAAAACATGCTTTTTGTTCAGTGAAAGTAAACACACAAGCACACACATAGACTAGCTTACTTATTTTAAGAGTGATTCTACTTGTATTAGATGAACACTTTAACAAAACACAAGTCAAAACATTTTTCAACAGCAAGAGTTAAGTGTAAATACAACCTATTGGTTTGCAGTTCCTTTGTCCTTCCTTCTGTTGTGCCCTTTTGAGTTATGATGCATAGTGTCTTCAAATGGTGGTGAATTTCCTGCACAATTCTCAAAAGTTGCTTGCTTCTCAAGCCCTTAGATGACCAGTTAGTATGCATGAATTGAGTGTGGCTTGTGGATTTAATTTGGTGTGGGAACACCAAACTTAATTTTTTGCCACTTCTCTGGGTACAGCAAGTTAACTCTAGGCAAAATCTTGTGTCCTTGCTAAAGGTTATGAAGTTAAGACTAAAAAGCAGTTAAGTGGTTGAATAATCTGTTTGATTGCTTGGAACTAGCAATGTGCAGGAAGTTAGAATGTGCTTTTGAATGAGGTTTTGGTGGAACACCAAACTTAGAATCCTCCATTCTCCCTTAAGTTGTTTTTGGTGTGCAACACCAAACTTAGCTCCTTGCAATACATATCAATTATTCAACATTTTTATTGAAAAAGATATGAAAAGAAAACTACCTCAGGTTGGGTTGCCTCCCAACAAGCGCTCTTTTATTGTCACTAGCTTGACATCTTGTTCTTTTGATCAAGGAGGTTGAAAATCATAGTGCCTCAGCTTTTCTCCTCTTACTGTGAACTTTCTTCCGGTCTCCTCTTTGATGATCTCTAGGTGTTCAAGTGAAAGGATCCGGTTGATGTGTATTTTTGAAAAACGAATTCCAAACACACAAATCTAACCGGCAAGTGCACCGGGTCGCATCAAGTAATAATAACTCACGGGAGTGAGGTCGATCCCACAGGGATTGAAGGATTGAGCAATTTTAGTTTAGTGGTTGATTTAGTCAAGCGAATCAAGATTTGGTTGAGTGAATTGTGATTTGCAGAAATTAAATTGCATGGGAAGTAAAGGGAATGGGTAAATTGCATGAAATTAAAGAGAACTGAAATTTAAAGTGCTGAATCTTAAAGAACAAGAAATTAAATGGCAGAAACTTAGAACGCAAGAAATGTAAATTGCAGAATCTTAAAGTGCAAGAAATGTAAATGGCTTGAATTGTAAAGGGAATTGGGAATTGGATTTGCAGAAATTAAACAAGAGAAAGTAAAATTCAACAAGCAGAGGAATAGAAGATAACTTGGATTGAACCGGATCTAAAAACAGAATTTTAAATGAGCATGAAAAGCATTAAACAGAGGATGTAAAATTGGAATTCAGATCTCAGGACCCAAGAGACTAGATAACCAAGTCTAGATCTCAATGCCTTTCTAGATCAAACAAGAACAATTGCAAAGAAAATGTAAATTGCAAAGAAAGTAGATGAAGAAGCAATTAACCGAAACTGAGATTTAATTAAGCAGAGAATTAAACAAAATCCCAAGGTGAGATTGAAACAGAAGTTCTTCAATTCTCCACCCAAGATCCGAAGCAAGAAAATTAAAGAGTGCTGGGCAAGAACAAGGAAGAAGAGAGATCAATTCTCCTCCCCAATTCTCTTGAATTAAAACAACAACGCTAGAATGTAAAATGAGCTCTCTACTAAGTGCACTAATCAAACCGAAAAGAAAAGCTCCCTGCTGCAAGTATTGAAAATTCTAAAAAGGAAGCTCCCCGAAAAACTTAAATCCTATGCTATTTATATACTTTCTTCAAATGGTCTTCAAGCCTTCAATTGGGCCTTTGCTCTTGATGGAATTGGGTTGATAGAGTGATGAGATATTTTGGAGGAAAAATAATTTTCTCCCAAAACACACAAATCTAACCGGCAAGTGCACCGGGTCGCATCAAGTAATAAAAACTCACGGGAGTGAGGTCGATCCCACAGGGATTGAAGGATTGAGCAATTTTAGTTTAGTGGTCGATTTAGTCAAGCGAATCAAGATTTGGTTGATGGTTTTGTGACTTGCAGAATTAAATTGCATTGAAGTAAAGAGAACAAGAAATAAATTGCTGAAACTTAAAGAACAAGAAATTAAATGGCAGAAACTTAAAGTGCAAGAAATATAAATTACGGAATCTTAAAGTGCAAGAAATGTAAATTGCTTGAAATGTAAAGGAGATTGGGACGTGGATTTGCAGAAATTAAACAAGGAAAAGTAAATTTGCATCAAACAGAAGAGTAAAAGGTGTTGGGCTTGAACCGGATATGAAGCAGAAAAGTAAATGAACATAGAAAGCAGTAAACAGAGAAATGAAATGGGAAATTCAGATCTCAGGACCCAGAGACTAGAAAACCAAGTCTAGATCTCAATGCCTTCCTAGATCCAACAAGAACAATTGCAATGTAAATTGCAAAGAAAAGAGATGAAGAGCAATTAACCGGAAATGAAATTCAATTAACAGTAAAGAAACAGAGAGATCCAAGATTGAGATTGAAACAGAATTTCTTCAATTCTCCAATCCAAGATCCAAGACAAGTGTAATTGAAATTGAAAGCAATAAAACTAAGAGGAAGAGAAGTGAATTCCCCTTCCCCAAGACAAAGAAATTAAAGATCACTCAATATCCAAAGCTCTCCGAAAACTATTATGAAAATTCTAAAAGAAAGCTCTCCGAAGAACTTAAATTCTATCCTATTTATACACTTTCTTCAAATGATCTTCAAGCCTTGAGTTGGGCCTTTGCTCTTGGTGGAATTGGGTTGAAAGAGGCCTTGGTTGATTGCTCTTGAAGTTTGAAGAAGAACCAAAGTGAACCAATTGAACCGGTTTTGAGGTTAGCAAAAGTTGGACCAAAAGTTTGAGCCAAAGTTAGAGGTCTAACTTTGGCTCCAATTTTTCATATCAGCTAGCACAATTTGCTGATATCAACGTTGGTGCCAACGTTAGGGGTCTAACTTTGACCCTAACGTTGGCCTTGCCTAATGTGCTTGTGGCGCCAACGTTAGCCACCAAGTTAGGGGGCTAACGTTGGTGCAAACTTTTGCTCCTCTCCCTTGAATTTTCATGTGCCAACATTAGCCTCCAAGTTAGGGGTCTAACGTTGGCGCAAACTTTTGGTGCCCAGGGGAGAAATTCATGTGCCAACGTTAGCCTCAAAGTTAGGGGGCTAACGTTGGCGCAAACTTTTGGTGCCCAGGGGAGAAATTCATGTGCCAACAATAGCCTCAAAGTTAGGGGGCTAACGTTGGCGCAAACTTTTGGTGCCCAGGGGAGAAATTCATGTGCCAACGTTAGCCTCAAAGTTAAGGGGCTAACGTTGGCGCAAACTTTTGAAGCCCAGGGGAGAATTTTCAAGTTCCAACGTTAGCCTCCAAGTTAGGGGGCTAACGTTGGGGCTAACTTTTCAACCAAAAGTTTGTGCAAAAGTTTGATGCTAACTTTAGGTCCAGCTTTTTGCTTCCTGGTTCAATTTCACTTATTCCATTGTCCTCTCTTCACTCCTAGCCATTCCTTCTTGCTTCAACCTTTCTCCAAGCTTTCTTCACCTATCATTAATCAACTAAACTCATCAAAGCTATGCTCAAAATCATGAGATATTCATTCTTTCATAATATGCAACAAATATAGCATAAAACCTCATGAAATGGCATGAATTCATATATGGTTGGTTCAATCAAGGGAAACATGAAAATCTACTCAATTAGCTTGCTTGTAGCTCAAGAAAGTGCATAATTCTAATGAAAACAAGAGAAAAAGACTAGCTAAAATAGGCTAGGATGACTTGTCATCACAACACCAAACTTAAAGCTTGCTTGTCCCCAAGCAAGAAAAGATTTATTGAAAAGAAAGAATGAAATGGAAGAGGATGTTCATGCTAGCAGAGTATTATTGATAGTTCATGGGGTTTTGTGTGGATATGCAAATACTCACTTCTTATTGACTCCTAGGCCTAGAAAGTGTCCTTCAAGCTTCAAGTGACATATTGCTATGACCTCTCATTATTCCTTTATCCTTGGCTATTACTTTGTTTATAAGCTTTATTTGAGTGTCATGTGTAGCAAGTTCATTTTTTTTTCTTTATACTTGACACATTATTCACCATAGACACTTGGCTCACATTCCTTCTTAAAACATTGATGCCCAGCACCTCTTTGGGTTACTAAATGCCTTGTAGATAGGTTGCTCTTGATAGTGGACTTTCAGCTGATGATCCCGGATTAGTTAACCCAAGTCACCGAGTGTTGATGCACCCCTAAGAGCTTACTAATCCAAGCAGATCCTAGTACAAAGACATCACAGGCATATATTTTAAAGTTTAAGCTATTGGTGTCCAGCTTTGTTTCTTTTTGTTTCCTTTTGTTCTGCCACTTTTTGGCTATCTTTTTTCTTTTCTTCTTTTTGTTTTTCTTTCTATCCAAGGAAATTTTTTTCTTAAATTGAGATTCATAGACAGTAAGCCACTCTTTACTTAGAAGGAGATATCCCGGCTCTTTATTCACTAAAAGTGAGCTATTATACACTCACACACATACCACCATTTACTTTTATTCTACTTCTATCTAACAGAGAATATCTTGCTTCACATTCAAACTGTTCTTTTATTGAATTTAAAGATGCAGGGGACAACACATGCTTCTTGTCAAGTGAAAGTGAACACACAAGCACACACATAAGCTAGTTTACTTATTTTAAAAGAAACAAACATAATGCAAAGACTTTTAAAGGACTACTTAAAAATGCAAAGACAACTTAGAACAGATAGATTTTGTAGTGATGAATAAGGAGCAAGTCCACCTTTCATTTGTCATGCCTTTTCTTTCTCCTTTCATACACTTGGCTGCTAGTGTTCCCACCATCCTTGTTTGGTGCCTGTTGATCTTGCCAAAAGCCAGCCTTATTCATAGCCTCCTCCACTCTATCTTCAAGTCTCATAGCCCTACTTACTTCTACCTCACTTCTCATTTTGAAGAATTCATCAAAAGTTGGGAACGCCGGATCCATGTTGTGCAAATGTTCTCCAATATAGTTCAGTTTGATTTGGCTATTGACGTTGTAATCGGCTTGCACTTCATACCTTGCATCTTGGAGTGTTGTGAACTCTTTAAGAGCCTTCAAATTTTCAGCTTGCATTTGTTCCAACTTCCCAAAAGATTCATGAGATTGAAAGGCATGTTCTTCTTGCATCACAAGGAATCTTGACTCGAATTCATTTTGTTTGTTCATTATTCTTAGCTCCCTTTCTTCTTGTGCTTGTTGGTTTTTCATGTACAGAGAATGGTATTCCTCTTGCCTTTCTTGGATTCTCGTGTATTGTTGAGACAATCTCCCTATTGCTTCTTGCATTTGAGTCATATCCATATTTCCATGTGGGAAAAAGTGTGGCTGTTCCTCCTCCTCTTGTGGCTCTTCTTCTATGTGTGGCTCATCTTCTTCCATTGGTTCTTCTCTTTCCCTTCCTCCATATGGTCTTCGGCCTTGATGTGCTTCAAGGGGCATCATCATTCGTTCAATGGTTATGGGCATGCCTTGGCTTATCCACATTGGATTCTCCTCTTCCATTGGAACCTTAGCCTTTGCACACAACCTCCAAATGGTGCTCGGATAGTACAACCAAGATCCGGCCAAATTCTTTTCAGCCAGCTTTTGAATGTCTTTTGCAAGGATTTCATGAACTCTTATCTCTCCTCCCACAATGATGCAATGCAGCATCACAGCTCTCTCTCTGTTAACTTCTGAGGTGTTCACAGTGCCCAGAATTGATCTTTTCATCAACTCATACCATCCTTTTGCTTCCGGAGTGAGGTTACATCTCTTCAGGAACTTGTATCTGTTCTTGTTATCTCCTTCCCATTCTGAGTTCTCAAAACAAATGTCTCTCGCAATCTCCTCATAATCTTGATCCTCATTCAATCTTTGTTGGTATCCCGGTTCATCAAAGCGGACTGACTTTAGTTTCAAAACTTTCTTGATTGCATCTGGGCTAAAGTCTACTTCCACCCCCCGTACATAGCTCTTGTACGTTGGGGGCTCACGCATGTCAAGCCTTGGGACATTTGCATAGAAGTCTCTTATGATATTGGCATTGATTCGGGTGGCTGGTGATGCAAGTTCCTCCCACCTCCTCTTCCGGATTTTGTTCTTCATTTCTTGACATCCATCATCCGGTAACAAGAATGGAATTTCAGGATAGATTCTTTTCTCGTTCATCCATTGAATTTGCATTTGATGAAACCAAGACTTGAACCTCCGTTGGTCATATTCATGTGTGTCTTCCTCCACTATGGGATCTTTTCCTTTTCGTCATTTGGTTCTTGAGGAGGAGGCCATGGTCACTTGGTTGGTTGAGAAAGAGTGTGAAGAATGTTGGATAGTTTGATGTGTGTTTGGAGGAAGAAGAAATTAAGGCCGAACTTGCTATGACAAGAAATAATGAAGAGAAGTTTAAGTGGTTGGAGTTTAAAGTAAGAGGAATGTTGCACTAAGCTCGTTATGTTGAGGAGTGATGAAGGGAGTGAAGTTTCTAAAGTTGGAGTGATTCGGTCATGTGCATGGCTTGAAGGTGGTATGCTTTTAAATGAGCAATGAAGGGTTGGGATGCAATTAGACTTATGGAGATCAAAGGTATGCATGTAAGGATGAATGAAGACAAAGTTTGCTCCTTCCCTTGCCTTTGCCGTGATCATTCTCAAGGAGTGGCAGATTTCTTTCTTGGAGCATGTGATGGGATTTTGTCCTTATGCTATGCTTTCCTTTGTCTTGTCTTTTTCATTGAAGATTCTTTGACCTCCTAGTCATCACAACAAGACAACATACATTAGTCTTATCCAACCGTAGCAAGAGTGTTCTTTTAGTAATACCATATGAACCATAAATTCTTATATTAATTGAACCGTGACACTCTCTCTTTAAGACACCAAACTTAGTGTTTGGTCATATATAAAGAAAATGAGTATCTTCCTCCAATTAGTGAGATTCAAATATTACATGTTCATAAGAATTGTTTTCATCATACTTTCTTTTTCTCTTTTCTTTTTTTTTTCATGAAGGATCAATTGTATCCCTAAATCGGTGCATCAAGGTTTGGTGAACACCAAACTTGTTTCTTGTCAAAGGGTACATCACAATCAATGCCTTCATTATCGGAAAAGAATTTTTTCATTTATAAGATTTTGAAAAACAACAATTGTATGATTATTGATGCATGAGTTTCTACTTTTCATGAAGCTATGTGGACACCAAACTTAGTGTTCTGCCATATGCTTTGTCAAGATGCTCCAAACATGCAAAATGGGATTATTTGTAACATTGGTTTAGTGTGCTTGAAGGCACACCAAACATAGCATATGTTTCAAAATAGTGCATGCAGTCAATGGACATGTTCATGAAAAGAGAAAAGAATTCATGCTCAATTGATCATAACTTATTGAATTTAAAATGACATGAATCTTAAAGCATGGGTTGCCTCCCATGGAGCGCTCTTTTATTGTCACTAGCTTGACATTGGAGCTTTCTTTTATGGTGGTTGGTGCTTGTAGGGCCTCAATTTGTCTCCCCTGACTGTGATCCTCTTCTTTGTTCTCTGGTGTTCAATTTCAGCATGTTCTAATGATAGTATGTTGCTGACCGTGTAGTAATCCTCGGTTTGTTGATTTGCCCCCAGCTGTTGATATATCAGTTGCACTTTGTCACCTTTGGAAAGCCCCTCTGTTGGAATCTTTCTGTTCTTCCAACCCCTTTTTGCTTTGTTTCTGTGCTTCATCTTTCCTTTTGTTGATCTTTCTTTTCTGGCTGTAGGCTTTCCTTGGGGACCTCTCTTCTTAGTGGCCAGTACTCTAATATCCTCTTGGGCTTCTTCATCAGTCTGCACAATCCTTAGCATTGGGATGTTGCTGTGACTTTCCTGGTCCTTTTTCATTTAGTCTTTCTTCTCCTTGCTAAATTGTGCCTCTGGTAATACCTTCAGAGTGACACTCTGGTCATGCATCCTTAGAGTTAATTCCCCTTCTTCTACGTCTATGATAGCTCTAACAGTGGCCAAGAATGGCCTTCCCAGTATAACAGAGTCACCATCATTATCGTTTGATTCTAGAACCACAAAATCAGCAGGGTATATAAAACTGTCCACCTTGACCAAAAGATTTTCAATTACACCCCTGGGGTATACCATTGACTTGTCTACCAGCTCCAGAGACATTTGTACTGGTTTGACCTCCTCTATATGCAGCTTTTTCACTAAGGAGGATGGTATTAAGTTAATACTTGCTCCGAGATCGCACATTGCTTTAGTGATGGTCAATTCCCCAATGGTGCAAGGCAACAGGAAGCTCCCTGGGTCCTCAAGCTTGGGAGGAAGCCCCTTTTAAATCAAGGCCCTGCATTCCTCAGTAATCATTATGGTTTCTTTCTCATCCCAGCTTCTTTTCTTGTTGATAAGATCCTTCAGAAATTTGGAATATAGAGGCATTTGCTCAAGTGCTTCAGCCAAGGGAATATTGATTTCCAGCTTCTTAAAAATCTCAAGGAATTTGTGAAAATGCTGGTCTTTAACCTCTTTGTTGAACCTCTGGGGATATGGCAGTGGAGGTGTGATGCTCTTTCCTATTTGCTGCTGTCCCTGAGCTACTTCCTTTGAGCTATGTGGCTGGTTATCTTTCTCTTTAAATTTCTCAGTGCCTTTGTTTGGCATCACAACTTGCTCCTTAGCTTCATCTGCCTTTGTTTGATTCTCATCCTCCGTTGGCTCTTTGATGTTCTCTGCTTGCTTCCTTGTAGTGTCATTGTTGCTTATCAATGTTCTCCCACTCCTTAATTGTATTGCCTTGCATTCCTCCTTGGGATTTGGAATTGTGTCACTGGGCAGTGAGTTTGAAGGTCTCTCAACAGGTACTTGCTTGGAGAGTTGCCCCATCTGTCTCTCTAGGTTCTTCAGGGAGGCTTCCTAATTCTTGGTTACCATTTCTTGGTGTTTCAATATTTTGTCTATCATGGCCTCCAAGTGAGTGATTCTTTGGGCTTCAGGTGATACTTGAGGTGGGTTATGAGATGTGGGTGGTGGATGGTAGGCATTTTGGTTGGTGGGTTGGTTATTAGATTGGTATTGGTTGATGTTGGGGTAGTTGTTTTGAGGTTTTCTGTAGGGGTTTTGGTTAGTCTGCTGCTAGTTGTGGTTTTGGTTGCTTCTTGGGTTGTGTTGGTTTGAGTTCCTCTGCCATGGTTGTTGGTTTTGGGCATGGTTATCTCCCCATCTGAGGTTTGGGTGGTTTTTCCAGGATGGATTGTATGTATCACCATACACTTCATTTGGTCCTTGGTTGTGCATATACTGTACTTGCTCTTGTTGTTGTTCTTCTTGAGTTTCTTCACTCTGTCCCCAAGTGGTTGATGGTTGGCTAGTGTTAACTGCTGCAACTTGGAGGCTATCAATCCTCTTGGTCATTTGCTCAAATTGTTGTTGAATTTGCTGCTGCATTAATTTGTTTTGAGCCAGGATTGAATCCACTCCTTCTAGCTCCATTACTCCTCTCCTTTGTGATGGTTGGCGGCCTCTTTGATGAGCAAAGAAATATTGGTTGTTGGACACCATATCAATGAGTTCTTGAGCCTCTTCTGCAGTTTTCATGAGTTGCAAGGAACCTCCAGCTGAATGATCCAAAGCTTCCTGGGATTTCAGTGTTAAGCCTTCATAGAAGTTTTGAAGCTTCTCCCACTCATTAAACATAGCAGGGAGACATTTCCTGATCAGAGCCTTGTACCTCTCCCATGCCTCATAGATGGGTTCGGCCTCCATTTGTGTAAATGTTTGTACCTCAGCCTTTAACCTTATAATCCTCTGAGGTGGATAAAATTTTGCAAGGAACTTAGTTACCAAATCATCCCAGTTGTTGATGCTGTCCCTTGGAAAGGATTCCAACCATTGAGTGGCCTTGTCCCTGAGAGAAAATGGGAATAACATCAGTTTGTAACTGTCAGGGGGCACTCCATTAGTTTTGACAGTGTTGCATATCCTCAAGAAAGTGGATAAATGTTGGTGTGGGTCCTCAAGTGGTCCTCCACCAAAAGAGCAATTGTTCTGAACCAGAGTGATGAGTTGTGGTTTGAGTTCAAAATTGTTGGCATTGACATTTGGAGCCAAGATGCTGCTCCCACAATGTCTAGGATTTGCAAAGGTATAGGAAGCCAAAACTCTCCTCTGGGGTGGGATGCCATTGTTGTTGTCTTCTCCACCTGGTGGATTGGTTGAATGTTCCTCCATCTCTTGGAATTCTTCGTCTGATTCCTCTTCTCCGACAATATTTTTCCCTCTTTCAGCTCTTTTTAACCTCCTGAGAGTTCTTTCGTCTTGTTCATGAAAATTGGGTATGGTTCTTCTTGTACCTGACATACAAGCAGAGCATGAGAAATACAAAACTAATGACACTTCAATTTACTGCTAGATTGAAGTGTTAGTTAGTTTAAGCAAAAAATCAAACAGTTGGTGGGTTAATCGAAATTAAGAAAAAGTGCTTGATCTATCAATCCCTGTGGGATCGACCTCACTCCCGTGAGTTATTATTACTTGATGCGACCCGGTGCACTTGCCGGTTAGATTTGTGTGTTTTGGGAGAAATTCATTTTTCCACCAAAATACTCATCAAGTTTTTGGCGCCGTTGCCGAGGATTGATTAGATCAACAATGATTAAGTGGGTGAGAAGTCTAGATCAAGCATTTTCTTTGTTTTTGTTCTCTGCTCTAAGTTAAAACCAAGGTGTTTGAGTTATTGCCTCACTAAGAAATTTATCTCTGAGATATGAATTTCAATTCTCCTTGGTGTTGTGTTTTACAAAATTCAAATGGAGTTCAACTCATCTTATGGTCAAACAAATTTTATGGGATATCACCCACCATCACCAATCTCTAATGGTGGTTGGGAATATCACCAACAAATTACAAATCCTGAGCACTCCAATTCATGGAGATTGGCTTCAGAGACACAAGATGAGCAAGAGAATCATATGGGATACCAACCACCACCACAAAATGATTCATATCATTATCCTCATGGAAGATGGAAGCATCGCCAAAGAATGGAAAAGCATCCACCCTCACGTCCCAGTTTCTCATTTGAAAGTTCTTCATCACTTGATTATGCCTCAACACAAAGTTTCCTCCAAAATCCATACCAGTCATCCCATCGATCACACAACTCATTCCACACCCCTCAACACAACTTCACCACAACACATTCACTTCACCAAAATTACTCTCGACCTTCATCTCTTGAATTAAAAGATGAGGAATACCTTGAAGGCATTGAATTAACAGATGAGGAATACCGTGAAGGCATTGAAATACAGAGAAAACTAGTGGAATTTTACACAAAATCCCCATCTTGGGAAGAAACCATCCTCGAGCAGATAAATGGGTCCTTAGAGCAAACAAGGGGAAACTTAGAACCATCAACCAGTGAGGATGAAGACAAATGTGTAGATGAGGAAGTGGAAAAGCAAGATAAGGAGGCCACTGCATCAAGTGAACTTTCAATGAAGAATGAGGTGGTTGAACCTAAAACTGCACTTGAGATGACAAGAGAACATGAAGACTCACAACTCTCACAAACCTCCCTGGACCAAAACGCCTCAACATTTGAATCCATGATTGAAAGGTATGATGAGGAGATGAAGAAATATTGGGAAGATCGACAAACCTCCCCCATGATAGAGCGATTGAAACAAATGTTGGGTGTAAAAGAGGAAGTGGAGGAGCAAGAAAGTGAAGAAGTCATTCCAAACTCAAGTGAGGCAGAGAAGTACATAAAGGAGGAGTTCATGGAACCACCAATACAAAAGGCTCTGGATGAATACAAAACTCCAAAAATCACACAACCACCAAGACTTGGATTCAAAGAAGTGAAGGCAATTGACAAAAGCACCGAAAAGAGGATTGCGACCAAACTACCAAGGACAACATTCAAGAGGAGGTCAACCACAAGCAATCCAACCCCTGGACCAATGGCAGGCAAGCTCAATCAAGCCATGTACAACAAAAAGCTTGCTGAGAGGACACCAAGACAGGGGGCAATAGCTGAATCTTCTCCTCTCTTGAAGTCATTCCTCTTAACAAATTGGAAGAAGAGGAAGAAAGTAAGGAACAGGTAGACAGTAGGTATATTTTTTTCTCCTTGCTTTGTTTAAAATTCAATAAATTGGCATATGGTTACATTCTAAGTTTGCTGTTGCCTTGCAACAAATTGTTTTCAATCTTTTTGGATGATTGCATCAAATCAAAAATGAAAAGCGACACACCAAGATTCTAAGTTTGGTGTGCCACCTATTTTTCTATGCAAATCGTTCAGCAACATCACTTGTCTGCATAACCATAATGTCTTTGCAGTGTTAATTTTCTTTTGGTTTGATATTTTGTTATTCTGTTTACTTTAGTTAATTCTTTGTTTTTAATGCTTCCATTTTAGTTTGCTTATTTGCTGTGTTTATTAATACATCACCAAGAGACCTTTATTAATGACAGATTCTTGGCTCAGTGATTGTATTTAATAAAGAACAGTTTCATTTGCTTGGTTTTAATTCAAAATAAATGAACATAGGATTGCATTCTAAGTTTGGTGTTGCTATGCAACATAATTTGCTTCAAATCTTTACTGGATACTTGCATTGATTCCAAGCGAAAGTGTCACATTAAGTTTGGTGTGCCACTTATTCTTTATGCAAAGTATTATGCTCACCTTCTTAAGCTTGCAATCACAATGTCTCTGTCTCTTGTGCCTTGATTATTATCTTTAATTTTGCTTGCTTAAAACACATGTGCTACTAACATTTCATTATGTAAGACATTCATGATACATCTTAGCCCCATAGCCATTGTTCTAATTATTGCTTGATGATGAGCAAGTATTTTGAGTTTGGCAAGGGAAGGAGGAAGAATAGAGGAAAAAGGACAACAATAATGAAGATGAACTGCAAGGTTGTAAAGTTCTTTTTCCTCTCATTTGTTTCAAGCACTATAAACTGCATGATTGTCTTTACCTTCTCTGTATGCATGTGTGTATGAAAAGGCATAGTTTGATTTCTAAATTGCAACATGGTGCTATGTCATTATGATTACCAACTTGAGTTTTGTGAATTCAAAAGCAACAAGGTATCATGATCATAAACAAACAAGGCATTAAAGAAGATTTTAGCATGTGCATAAAAGTATTGGGAAGCTAGTATGTTTGATTGTTGCTTAATTGCATTAGATTTTATTTAATTGAAGTTTTCATCTAGGACATTTTGTGAAATCTTTTGAAAATCATGAAAACCTTGAAGAAGCAAATGCAAAAATAAAGCGAGAAAAGAAAAAGGGAAAGAGTGAGAAAGCTGAAGGCTCTGAGTACCAATGGCAATTTATTTGCTAAGTACTTGTGGTGTTTATGTATCAAGCCAAATGCTTGAAAACAAAACACTTAGAAGTCAAGGCTAGGCTCAAAGTGCAAAAGCACTCCCTCAAAGCTCAAGGCTCTGAGCATCAATGATTAGAGAGTTAAGGAAAGAAAAGAAAAATGAGCTTAATGAAGTCCTCTAATCAAATGCTTGTGGTGCTTATGTATCAAGTGGTAATACTTGAAAACAAAGCATTTAGAAGTCGTAGCTTTGTTATCAACTCATGGGGCAAAGCACCCAAAAGGAGAAGCTAAATAAAAAAAAAAATCAAAAGCTTGTTTCAAGGAAGAAATATAAAAGAAAGATTTCATAAATTGAACTAGATGGAAGCATCAATCATTTACATTTCTTTTGTGATTGTAGCATGCTTAGAAAACTAGCTTACCATGAACATTGAGTTGCTATTCTTCTTTCCTTGGATTGTCAATCTTTACTGCATGATTCTTTTCTTGCTTGGGGACAAGCAAGGTTTAAGTTTGGTGTTGTGATGACATGTTACCATGTCATGTTTTTCTATGCTTTTTCCTTTGTTTTCAATAGGTTTTATGCACTTTCTTGAGCCATAAGCAAGCCAAGTGGGTAGATTTTCATGCTTCCTTTGATTTAATCAACCATGTATGAATTCATGCTATTTCATGAGGTTTTATGCTAAAATTGTCACATATTATGAAAGAATGAATATCTCATGATTTTGAGCATAGCTTTGATGTGTTTGGTTGATTAATGATAGGTGAAGAAGGCTTGGAGAAAGGGTGAAGCAAGAAGGAATGGCTAGGAGTAAAGAGAGGACAATGAAGTAAGTGAAATTGAACCAGGAAGCAAAAAGTTGGACCTAAAGTTAACCTCAAACTTTTGCACAAACTTGATGAGATATTTTGGAGGAAAAATAATTTTCTCCCAAAACACACAAATCTAACCGGCAAGTGCACCGGGTCGCCTCAAGTAATAAAAACTCACGGGAGTGAGGTCGATCCCACAGGGATTGAAGGATTGAGCAATTTTAGTTTAGTGGTCGAATTAGTCAAGCGAATCAAGATTTGGTTGATGGTTTTGTGACTTGCAGAATTAAATTGCATTGAAGTAAAGAGAACAAGAAATAAATTGCTGAAACTTAAAGAACAAGAAATTAAATGGCAGAAACTTAAAGTGCAAGAAATATAAATTGCGGAATCATAAAGTGCAAGGAATGTAAATTGCTTGAAATGTAAAGGGGATTGGGACGTGGATTTGCAGAAATTAAATAAGGAAAAGTAAATTTGCATCAAACAGAAGAGTAAAAGGTGTTGGGCTTGAACCGGATATGAAGCAGAAAAGTAAATGAACATAGAAAGCAGTAAACAGAGAAATGAAATGGGAAATTCAGATCTCAGGACCCAGAGACTAGAAAACCAAGTCTAGATCTCAATGCCTTCCTAGATCCAACAAGAACAATTGCAATGTAAATTGCAAAGAAAAGAGATGAAGAGCAATTAACCGGAAATGAAATTCAATTAACAGTAAAGAAACAGAGAGATCCAAGATTGAGATTGAAACAGAATTTCTTCAATTCTCCAATCCAAGATCCAAGACAAGTGTAATTGAAATTGAAAGCAATAAAACTAAGAGGAAGAGAAGTGAATTCCCTTCCCCAAGACAAAGAAATTAAAGATCACTCAATATCCAAAGCTCTCCGAAAACTATTATGAAAATTCTAAAAGAAAGTACTCTGAAGAACTTAAATTCTATCCTATTTATACACTTTCTTCAAATGATCTTCAAGCCTTGAGTTGGGCCTTTACTCTTGGTGGAATTGGGTTGAAAGAGGCCTTGGTTGATTGCTCTTGAAGTTTGAAGAAGAACCAAAGTGAACCAATTGAACCGGTTTTGAGGTTAGCAAAAGTTGGACCAAAAGTTTGAGCCAAAGTTAGGGGTCTAACTTTGGCTCCAACTTTTCATATCAGCTAGCACAATTTGCTGATATCAACGTTGGTGCCAACGTTAGGGGTCTAACTTTGACCTTAACGTTGGCCTTGCCTAATGTGCTTGTGGCGCCAAAGTTAGCCACCAAGTTAGGGGGCTAACGTTGGTGCAAACTTTTGCTCCTCTCCCTTGAATTTTCATGTGCCAACGTTAGCCTCCAAGTTAGGGGTCTAACGTTGGCGCAAACTTTTGGTGCCCAGGGGAGAAATTCATGTGCCAACGTTAGCCTCAAAGTTAGGGGGCTAACGTTGGCGCAAACTTTTGAAGCCCAGGGGAGAATTTTCAAGTTCCAACGTTAGCCTCCAAGTTAGGGGGCTAACGTTGGGGCTAACTTTTCAACCAAAAGTTTGTGCAAAAGTTTGATGCTAACTTTAGGTCTAGCTTTTTGCTTCCTGGTTCAATTTCACTTATTCCATTGTCCTCTCTTCACTCCTAGCCATTCCTTCTTGCTTCAACCTTTCTCCAAGCTTTCTTCACCTATCATTAATCAACCAAACTCATCAAAGCTATACTCAAAATCATGAGATATTCATTCTTTCATAATATGCAACAAATATAGCATAGAGGCCTTGGTTGATTGCTCTTGGAGTTTGGAGAAGAACCGAATTGAACCGGGTTTGGAATCATGAAAGCTTGAGTAAAAGTTTGAGTAAAAGTTTGAGGCAAACTTTTACTCCAACTTTTCACATCAGCCACCCTCTTTTGCTGATATCAACGTTGGGGCAAAAGTTTGGGGTCAAACTTTTGCTCCAACGTTGGCCCCCCTTGCACACTCATGGTGCCAACGTTAGCCAAAAAGTTAGAGGCTCCAGGGTGTTGATTTGTGATGCCAAAAGTTTGCCAAAAAGTTTGAGGCTAACTTTTGCTCCAGCTTTTTGCCCAAAAGTTTGCCAAAAAGTTTGAGGCTAACTTTTGCTCCAGCTTTTTGCCCAAAAGTTTTCACAAAAGTTTGAGGCAAACTTTTGCTCCAGCTTTTTGCCCAAAAGTTTGCACAAAAGTTTGAGGCAAACTTTTGGTCCAGCTTTTTGCTCCCTGGTTCATTTTCACTTATTCCAAAAGTTTGAGCTAAAGTTTGAGGCAAACTTTTGCTCAAACTTTTTGTCCTCTCTTCCTCCTAGCCATTCCTTCTTACTTCAACCTTTCTCCAAGCTTTCTTCACCTATCATTAATCAACCAAACACATCAAAGCTATGCTCAAAATCATGAGATATTCATTCTTTCATAATATGTGACAATTATAGCATAAAACCTCATGAAATTGCATTAATTCATACATGGTTGATTAAATCAAAGGAATCATAAAAATCTACCCAATTGGCTTGCTTATGGCTTAAGAAAGTGCATAATTCAATTGAAAACAAAAGAAAAAGGCTAGTGAAACTAGGCTAAGATGACTTGTCATCAAAGAGCCACGTTAACTCAGTTAACGTGGAATCTAACGTGGGCAAGCAAGGAATGGCCAACGTTAGTGACACTCACCTTTGTCACTAACGTTGGACTAAGCCACTTTGAGCCACGTTAGTTGCCACGTTAACTCAGTTAACGTGAAAGCTAACGTGGAGGAGAGAATGATGAGCCAACATTAGTGACACTCACTGATGCACGAAAAACTTATCTATCAACAAATCTTCCTTCGGTAAGTGTACCGAATTTGTCATCAAGTAAAAACTCACAATAGAGTGAGGTCGAATCCCACAGGGATTGATTGATCAAGCAACTTTAATTAGAAGAATGTTCTAGTTGAGCGAATCCAGAATTTGGGTTGAGAGTTGCAGAAAATAAAATGGTGGGAATGTAAATAACAGAAAAGTAAATGCTAGAATTAAAGGACTGGAAGTAAATGACTGAAAATAAATTGCAGAATTGTAAATGGGAATGAGGGATTTGCTCATAAAAGTAAATGGCAGAAATTAAAGAGAATGGGTAAGATCATAGATGGGGAGTTCATTGGGCTTAGGAGATGTTGCAATTCTCCGGATCAAGTTTATTTTCATCTCTTCCTTAATCAAGGCACTCATTGATCTCCTTGGCAAGCTTAAGTGATTGAATTACAATTTCTTGCAATTTAATCTCTCAAATCTTGATCAATAGCCAATTTCTTGGTCAATTGCTCATGAGAAGAGATGAAGTACGGTCACTGATTATACCACATGCATTTCCCAAATCAAGTATTGAGAGGGTTATAGTCACATACCCATCCAAACCCAATTTGGTCCAGCATGAGAAAGCATTTCTAGCTTGATCTCTTCATTCCTCTTTCAAGGTTCAAAAGAGATCCAAGTTTGAGTAGCTTCTCTTCCAAGATAACTACTCAATTGGATGAAGATCGAAAGCTTTCAAGTAAAATCAAGAGGAAAGATAGAAGAAGAATAATGAGAATTAGTATTGATCCATCAAATTACAACAGAGCTCCCTAACCCAATGAAAGGGGTTTAGTTGTTCATAGCTCTTGAAAATGAAAACAAAGATGGAGAATACATCATAAAACTAGAAATTGCAAAGAAAGTAAAATACAGAGAGTAGTTCTCTTTTTCCCCAGCCTCCAGAACTTCTTTTTCAATTCAAAGCTACTCCTATATATACTACTCTTCTCAGCTTCTAGTGTGATTCTTCAAGTCTTGGGCCTTTGGATCTTGAGTTTGAAGCATTTCCTTTCTTTATTTGGGCTTGGCTTTACTTGCAGAGAGAAAGTGCGAAGTGGGCGGAGACTTTAGTTCAGGACGTTAGGGGTGTTAATATTTAGTGAGAATATAAGTTCGAGAACGTTAGTGACACTTAACATTGTCACTAACGTTCCAATGCACCCCTTTGCCTCACGTTAAAACCCACGTTAACGAGGTTAACGTGGCTTTTAATGTTGCCTTGTTAACCTTCGAGAACGTTAGTGACACTCAACATTGTCACTAACGTTCCAGTGTGCCCCTTCTTGCTTCACGTTAAAGCCCACGTTAACTAGGTTAACGTGGCCCTTGCCATCCTTCGAGAACGTTAGTGACATTCAACATTGTCACTAACGTTCCAATGTGCCCCTAGGTCTCACGTTAGAGTCCACGTTAACTAGGTTAACGTGGCTTCTAACATGGCCATCTTTAGCCATCCCAACGTTAGTGACAATGTTGAGTGTCACTAACGTTGGCTCATCCTTCATTCCTCATCGTTAGCTTCCACGTTAACCAAGTTAACGTGGAAGTTAATGTGACTCTTGGGGGTTGTGTGGTTGCTTCAACGTTAGTGACAATGTTGAGTGTCACTAACATTGTCGACAACTCTTCATCCCTTACGTTAGTTCCCACGTTAACCAAGTTAACGTGGGAGTTAACGTGGTACTTTGCACCATAGGCCAACGTTAGTGACAATGTTAAGTGTCACTAACGTCGGCTTCTCTTCCCCCCTTAACGTTAGAGGCCACGTTAACCAGGTTAACGTGACTTCTAACGTGGCCACTTATGAGTAATTGCCAACGTTAGTGACAATGTTAAGTGTCACTAACGTTAGCTCAACTTCTCTTCTCCACGTTAGAGTTCACGTTAACTTAGTTAACGTGACTCTCTAACGTGGGCATTGATGGCTTTTTGAGAGTGTTATTGGCAATCACTTTTCTCATTAACCTTGCAAGTTACCTCCCCTTTTCTTGCTTCCTTTTGGTCCTGAAATCAAGCAATAAAGTGCATCAAAGCTCTAGTCCAAGTCATGAGTAATGCAACATAATATTTGTCACTAAACTTATGCAAAATCCTCATGAAATTATGTAAAATGCACAATGTATGCTTGAATCAAAGCATAAGTGAATATCTACCCAAAACTAGCTTATTTCCTAAAGAAATACATGAAACTAACCTACAAACAGTAAAGAAAAGGTCAGTGAAACTGGCCAAGATGCCCTGGCATCACAACACCAAACTTAAAGCTTGCTTGTCCCTAAGCAAGTACTGGAACAAGAGAATGATGAATGGAATATCCAGAGGAATGAGTCATTCCTTTGAAAGTTATGTTACTGATTTTATGGTGCTTTCATGCATAGCAACTTAGGTTCATTCCATTACTGGCTTTCAGACCTTTATCATGTCCTAAAACACCCACTTTGTTTATATCCCATGAGACCTTTATTCATTGATCCTTTTATTGTTATTTCAAGGGTTGTTTGTGTTATTTAGGCTAAGTGCTCTGTAAGGGGGCAACTCCTTAAGATAAGCTTTCAGCCAACACTCCCGAACCAGTTGGTTCAAGGTGCTAGGTGTTGAGACTCCCCTAAGGACTTACTCCCTCAAGCCTATCCCCCATACATACACACTACAGGCATTTAGTTTATTTATTTTCTCTTCTTGAGACCTTGGTGTCCAGCACCTCTTTGGGTTACTAAATGTTCTGTAGTGAAGGTTACTCTTGATAGTGGACTTTCAGCTGATAATCCCGAGTTAGTTAACCCAAGTTACCAAGTGATAAGGCACCCCTAAGAGCTTATTCATCCAAGTAGATCCCTCACACAGGAGCACCACAGACACTTGCCTCAAGATTAAAACCATTGATGCCTAGCCTTATTGCTTACTCTTTTTCTTTTGTTTTTCACTTCCATTGTTCTTTCCCTTTTCTCTTCTTAGGATCTTGTTATTAACTTAGTCTCATGAGTATATCCAAAGCAAAGTATTCAGGCCAGATAATTGTCATCCCAGCCTTGTGGCTGAACCAACTTAGCTAACTTATGACTACCCCAAAGATTCATGAATGCACTTCCACATTATGAACTCTACTCTAGTCTTTTAAAAGCATAATCATTCTCTTCTTCAATTTTATTTAAAATGGACAAGCTTACAAGTAAATAAGGGAATGATGCAGTGACATTTAAAACAGAAATCATGGACCTATTCAGAAGGAAAACTTAAAAGACAGAATTTTAAAAAGTTTAAACATAACATGGAATCAGGTTCTATTTCATACAAGATCTTCCTTATTTAAAGCATAGAAAATGATGGACTAAAAAGAACTCCACCACCTTTCATTTATGTGGATATCCATGCTCCCATCCTTGTTTGTCCTCATTGTGTCTCTCTTGAGTGCTTGTACTTCCACTTCCCTTGCCTTTTCCAAGCAGCTTCCTCCAGAAACCACTATCTTCCATCTTCTTCTTGAGTGTCTCCTTTTGCTGTTTCACTTTCCTCTCTTCTTGTTCTACAAATTCTTTTTGGACCTCATCATATGTAGGAATGGCATAGTGTAGCTGATGCATATTACTGGTCATGTAGTTCAACTTGGCTTGAGTGTTTACATAGAACTCCTCCCTATGTAGTTGCCTTCCTTCATTGAGTACACTGAACTCATTGAAAGTTTTCATTTGGGCTATCTGCCACTGGTTGAGTTCTTGCAAGTGCTTCTCTTGAATCTCTTGCCTCTCATTCACTTGGTTGATGGCTTGAGTGAGCTAGGAGTATTGTTCCTGCTGCTGCTCCATTTGTTGTTTTTGCCATGCTTCCTGTTGGCTCAGCCGGTTCAGTATTTGCTCTTGTCCTTCCATATGTCTCTGTCCCAAATCTTCAATGGCTCTTAGAAGGTGAGTCATATTCAAGTTGGCTGGGTCATGATGCTCTTCTTGTTGATATTCTTCCTGATGATATTCCTCTTGATGAGCTTCTTCCTGGGCCCTTTGCCTTCCTATATGTGGCCTTCTTAGTTGCTGAGCCGGTGTGGTATAGACCATTCGCTCGAGTGTGACTGGCCTCCCTGGGTTCACCCAGTCTGGGCTGTTGTCCTCAAATATTACCTTGGCCTTGTTGCACAAGCGGAGAATGGTGCTGGGGTACCAAAGTCTGGCACCTGAGTCAGCTTTCTCAGCTGACTCTTGAATCCCTTCGGCAATGAGCTCACGCACTTTGATTTCCCCACCTTGTACTAAGAATTGTACCATAGTGGCTCTATTGATGTTAACCTCTGAATTATTAGCAGCTGGTAGGATGGACCTCCTTACAAGCTCAAACCACCCTTTGGCTTCAGGGTGAAGGTCTCCCCTTTTTATGAATTTTGGTCTCCCATCTGAGTACCTCTCCCAGTCAGCGGCTATGACACAGATATCTGATGCTATCTCTGAGAGCTCATCCTTATCGGGGCTTCTACTTATCCTTGCCTGATAACTCTCCTCATCAAAATGAGGTGATTTCAAGTGAAGAGCTCTTGTTATGGCACTTGGGCTGAAGTCCACCTCCCTTCCTCTCACATAGCATTTGAAGGTTGGGGCTTTGGTCTTATCCTCTCTAACTGCATTTGCAAAGAATTCTTTGATGAGGTTTCCATTGATCTTCCCCTCTGGACTGGTGAGCAATTGCCACCCCCTCTGTTCGATTTTTCTCCAAATCTGTGGTGATTCAATGGCATTGATTTGGAAGATTAACTCTGGCAATATCTTTCTGACCTTTATCCGCTCAAATTCATGCTCATGAAAGGCAGTCTTGAATCTCTTTTTATCAAAAGGAGCACTCTCCATAGGTTCCTTCCTCTTTTGCCTCTTTGAGCTTGATGATGCCATGACTTGAGTTGTTGTTTGAGGGGGTTTGATGCTTCGGATAGATGAAGAGTGGGTTGGTTAAAGCAATGTGTGATGAAGGGTTTAGTGTGCCAATAGAAGTGTGGAGAGTGGGGATTTGAATGTGAGGAGTGAGCATGCACTAAGGTTCACTTATATAAGAAAATCATGAGTGAATGAAGGGTGTGGATTGCATGAATGTTTACTAGATGGACGGATGGGGTTGTGTATGAAGGAAAGACAAGGATCATCACTTAATGAGAGTGATTGGTTCGGTCTTCAAGGGTCTTCTTTCTCCAATGTTGCATGGCATCGTTTTCCCATGCGTTCCCTCTTGAGACATGTGTGTAGTGCTCTTCAATAAGTGGCGAAATCTCCCCCATTTAATTGTCCAATCAATCCCTTTTCATGCTTCTTTTCCTTTCCTATAAAGATTTGAAATAAGAAAATTAATATCATAAAAAAAATTTAAACTCTACGACTAGAATAAAATGAAAGAAAGGATTTGATTGTTTATTTATGAATTCCAACTAACTAACTAACTATTGGTGGGTCCTTATATGCATTTTGGTGGCACCATGAGGTGACACCAAACTTAGTTTGGATCACTGTGATGGAGGTTTTGTGTTCAAAGCTCCCAAGACTAGCATGCATCTTGGTTTGCTTTGAACACCAAACTTGTTCCTCACTATATTCTGCATAAGAAGATTTTTACCAATTGTTTGTCAAGTTTGGATTGAAGCTCATAAAGATTGACTTATTCATTATCATCTGAAAGCATATAAAACATGGGTTGCCTCTCATGAAGCGCTTCTTTAGCGTCACTAGCTTGACGTTTTTCCTTCATCATGGTGGTTGGTAGTGCTTAAAGTCCTCCTCTCTTGCTGTGGACTTGTATCCATTGGTTGGATCAATGATCTCCACATGTTCCAGGGAAAGAACTCTGTTGATAGTGAAGACCTTAGGTAATTGAGATGGCACAGTAGGGAGATTAGGGGGAATATCTGGGAAGTAAGCTGAGACAACTCTATCCCCTGGAGAGAAGTCTTCCGTAGGGATCTTCTTGTTCCTCCATCTCCTTGGTACCTTCTTCTTTGTTTCTTTTGAGGTTGCCTTCCCCTTGGTGACCTCTTTTCTCCAAGGAGTTGTGATGCTGTCTTCACCTACCTCTAGAGGTTTGGGTTCCTCCAACTTTTCCTTGAGCTGTGGCAATTGCTGTTTTCTTTGTTTGTCAGTTAAGGGGGTCTCAGAATGAGCTGGCTGTGCTTCAATGCTTCTTTTTTCTTTCAGTGTCCCATTATCATCTGTGCTTAGTTCCTTGTCCTCTTGATCTGTTTCTTGTGAGAGTTTGAAGACATTAAAGCTAAGTCGTTCATCATGGATTCTCAATATTAGCTCCCCTTTCTCTACATCGATAAGTGCTCTGGCTGTAGCTAAGAATGGTCTTCCCAATATGATTGGGTGAGTGTGACTTTCTTCCATGTCCAGAATGACAAAGTCTGTTGGGAGAAAGTACTTCCCAACCTTTAGCAACACATTTTCCACCACTCCTATTGCTTGCTTTTGAGTTTTGTCAGCCAGTCTGACAATAACATCTGTGGGCATTATCTCATTGATCTGTAGCCTCTTCACCAGGGATAAGGGCAGTAAGTTGATGCTGGCCCCCAAATCACATAGTGCTCTGTCGAACATATTTTCACCTATGGCACAAGGGATATGAAAACTTCCTGGGTCTCTTCTTTTTGTAGGCAACTCAAGTTGAATAAGGGCACTACATTGCTTGTTCATCACTATAGTCTGCCCTCCCTTGAGTGAGCTTTTCCTGGGAAGAAGTTCTTTCATATACTTGATGAATGCAGGCATTTGTTGAATTGCCTTAATGAATGGTATGTTCACATGCAGAAATGCAAACAAGTCTAGAAACCTTGAGTATATTCTCTTTCCCACAGCACCATTGAGCAGTTGAGGAAAGGGTGCATAGAGCTTCAGCAACTCTTGTTGTGACATTTCTGGTTCTTTGTGATCTCTATCCTCCTCCTTTATTGAGTTGTCTTCAGGTTGTTTGAGAAGTTTGCTTTGCTTGTCTTCAGTCTCTTGATCACTTGTAGTGACCATTTTGCAATCTTCCCATCTTACTTTCTTTGCTTCTCCTTTGGGGTTTTTCTCCGTGTCACTTGGGAAGCTATCAGTAGGTTTGGGAATCTTCTCAGCTAAATATCCCATCTGGAATTCCAGCTTCCTAATGGTCTCTCCTTGGTTCTTAATATTGGCTCGCACCTCCTCTTTGAACACCTTATTTTCTTGAATCTCTTGGCATATTCCTTCAAGTAAGGCTTCAATCTTAGAGAGCTTGTCATCAATGGATGAGTGATTCGGAGCAGATGTGCTGTTTTGGTTTTGATAAGTGTGTGGAGAAGTGTTGTTGTGGGGGTGTTGAGATGTCCTCTGGGTGAATTGCTGGTGAGCTGCATTGTTGTTGGAGTTATAACATCTCTGGTCTTGGTTTTGATCTTGCTCACTTCTCCACCCAAAGTTTGGGTGGTTTCTCCATCCAGGGTTGTAAGTCTTGGAGTATGGATCATAGTTTTTCCTTGGTGAATTCCCAATGTAGTTGGCTTGCTCCTGACTCCCCTTTGCTTCCTCATTCACTCCTTCTTCGATTGTTGATGAAGATGAGATTGCTGCTACTTGGTTCCTCTCCATCTTCTTGGTGAGGTTAGCTAGCTGCTGGTAATGAGCTTGTTTTGGGCCAACAGAGCATCTACATTGTTTAGCTCCATCACTCCTCTTGTGTTCCCTCATTCGGAAGCATAGAAGTAGTCATTTTCTGCTACTGTTTCAATAACATCTATGGCTTCCTCAATGGTCTTCTTCTTGTTCAAAGATCCTCCAGATGAATGGTCTACGGTCTTCTTTGACTCATAAGAGAGCCCTTCATAGAAAATGTGCAGCTGCACCCATTTGTTGAACATGTCAGGTGGACACCTCCTTGTTAAGTCCTTGAACCTCTCCCATGCTTCATACAAAGTCTCACCATCTTGTTGCCTGAAAGTTTGGACCTCAGCTCTCAGTCTATTGATTCGTTGATGAGGGTAAAATCTTGCTAAGAATTTGTTCACCATATCCTCCCAAGTTGTCAAACTCTCCCTTGGGAAAGATTCCAACCACTTGGCTGCCTTGTCCTTGAGTGAGAAAGGAAATAAGAGCAGTCTATAGGCATCAGGATGAACACCATTAGATTTCACTGTGTCACATATTCTCAGAAAGGTGGTAAAATGTTGATTTGGGTCTTCTTGAACACCTCCTCCAAATGAACAGTTTTTCTGAACAAGGGTGATGAGCTGTGGTTTAAGTTCAAAGTTGTTGGCATGGATTGTTGGCTTTTGGATGCTACTTCCACAATTGCCTGGGTTTGGATTGATGTAAGAGCCCAAAACTCTTCTATCCTCCCCAGTATGATTTGCTCCACCTCCTCTGCCATGGTTGTGAGTCTCTTCTTCATGATGATTTTCCATGTTTTCTTCCATGTTAGGTTCAAAGTATTCCTCAAAGTGTTCCTCCTCTTCTTCAGCACCAACTACACGTTTTTCTTTTGCCTCCCTCCTTAGTCTAAGGAAGGTTCTCTCAGGTTCAGAATCAAAGGAAGTTGAAGCCCGCTTCTTCTCCCTGTCATACAACCAACAAGTACAAGCAAAGAAAATAGGTGCAGACAGTATTTGTGTCAGAATTACTGTTAGTTGTGGGTGATGCAATATATCAAACAGTTAGTGGGTTAGCAAACAGAATTGAAAATAACAAAGAAAAACAAAAGAGTAGAGGGGGAAGGGAAGAAGTTTAACTAAAACAAAAAGTAAATCACTCAAATAGAAAATGAAATTCACAAAATAAAAATGCTCAATCTAGTGATCTTCCAATTTAATCATTGTTGATGCACAATCAATCCCCGGCAACGGCGCCATAAACTTGATGCACGGAAAACTTGTCTATCAACAAATCTCCCTTCGGCAAGTGTACCGAATTTATCGTCAAGTAAAAACTCAAAATAGAGTGAGGTCGAATCCCACAGGGATTGATTGATCAAGCAACTTTAATTAGAAGAATGTTCTAGTTGAGCGAATCTAGAATTTGGGTTGAGAGTTGCAGAAAATAAAATGGCGGGAATGTAAATAACAGAAAAGTAAATGCTAGAATTAAAGGACTGGAAGTAAATGACTGAAAATAAATTACAGAATTGTAAATGGGAATGGGGGATTTGCTCATAAAAGTAAATGGCAGAAATTAAAGAGAATGGGTAAGATCAGAGATGGGGAGTTCATTGGGCTTAGGAGATGTTGCAATTCTCCGGATCAAGTTCATTTTCATCTCTTCCTCAATCAATGCACTCATTGATCTCCTTGGCAATCTTAAGTGATTGAATTACAATTTCTTGCAATTCAATCTCTCAAATCTTGATCAATAGCCAATTCCTTGGTCAATTGCTCATGAGAAGAGATGAAGTATGGTCACTGATTATACCACATGCATTTCCCAAATCAAGTATTGAGAGGGTTATAGTCACATACCCATCCAAACCCAATTTGGTCCAGCATGAGAAAGCATTTCTAGCTTGATCTCTTCATTCCTCTTTCAAGGTTCAAAAGAGATCCAAGTTTGAGTAGCATCTCTTCCAAGATAACTACTCAATTGGATGAAGATCGAAAGCTTTCAAGTAAAATCAAGAGGAAAGATAGAAGAAGAATAATGAAAATTAGTATTGATCCATTAAATTACAACAGAGCTCCCTAACGCAATGAAAGGGGTTTAGTTGTTCATAACTCTTGAAAATGAAAACAAAGATGGAGAATACATCATAAAACTAGAAATTGCAAAGAAAGTAAAATACAGAGAGTAGTTCTCTTTTTCCCCAGCCTCCAGAACTTCTTTCTCAATTCAAAGCTACTCCTATATATACTACTATTCTCAGCTTCTAGTGTGATTCTTCAAGTCTTGGGCCTTTGGATCTTAAGTTTGAAGCAGTTCCTTTCTTTATTTGGGCTTGGCTTTACTTGCAGAGAAAAAGTGCGAAGTGGGCGGAGACTTTAGTTCAGGACGTTAGGGGTGTTAATATTTAGTGAGAATATAAGTTCGAGAACGTTAGTGACACTTAACATTGTGACTAACGTTCCAATGCACCCCCTTTGCCTCACGTTAAAACCCACGTTAACTAGGTTAACGTGGCTTTTAACGTTGCCTTGTTAACCTTCGAGAACGTTAGTGACACTCAACATTGTCACTAACGTTCTAGTGTGACCCTTCTTGCTTCACGTTAAAGCCCACGTTAACTAGGTTTACGTGGCTTCTAACGTGGCCCTTGCCATCCTTCGAGAACGTTAGTGACATTCAACATTGTCACTAACGTTCCAATGTGCCCCTAGGTCTCACTGTAACGACCCAATTTCTGGTACGTCATGATCATACTAGAAACTGAGCGCTACCAACTTGTCTACCTATCTATTATCTATTATTTATTATATGAGCCTGATTCGTTGTTAAAAGCGTAGTTATTTTACGAGGTACTTTTTTTTTTTAAAACATTTGGATTAATAGACGAAATCATTCATAAGCAATTCACAACTGATAGCAGATAAAACAGTTATAAACAACCATACATAAATATATCACATGCAGTTGATATCATTCGGTTATCCAGCCTTTATTAGAGTAAAGATCTTTAGTTAGGACACCCCTAGATATAGCTAAATAATATCTATATACATATATATACATACAACATCCTAGGCCCTGACCTGTTCAAGAAGTCCCTAAGCTGGCACCCTGGCTAGCCTAGACTCTATACTCACCTAGTCCCTCTAAACTACTAAAGCGAGGGAAAGTACGTTCTAGGTCTTCAAAACTCAAGTCAGGTGGAACGTCACCAAAAGATAGAACATCATCTGCTACTTCCCTGCACGATCAGACTTTTCCACAGGACGTCTCTCTGGTACCTCATGAAGTAGCCACACAACAGGAGTCTCGTACACAGGATTTAGGTTAAAGTTCACGTACAAACGAGGTGCAGACATTGGCTGGTCTCACAATATTTACATATAAATAGAGAATGGGATTCACCCTAGACTCAGAAGACTACCTAGAGCGGAATCCTTTTCGCAAACGATCGTCAGCGAACTACGGAAAGGAACTCTTGCTTCTATCTGAAGGGGGAAGGGAGAGAGAAGGGGTAAGAACTGGGGAGTTCTTAGTAGGGTCGGGGTTATTAGTTAAGTTCATTAATTTCGTGTTGTTTAGCAGATAAATAGCAGAATACCGAGAAGCAGTAGACAGAGGAAACAGATAAATAGAGAAAATAGAAAGCAAAACACAAACAAAAGAATACAAGAAAACAAAACACAAACACAGAAAATAGAATGAAAACAAAGAAAGCATACATTCAAACAACAATCATAACAGAGGAAATGTGCAACCAAGTATGATGCATGTCTGTCCTATGCAGGCCATGAGCTCACGTGTCGGTTTACACCCTGCAGCCCGACATTACCTAGGAACTAGTCCTAGATATGGCTTATTTTCTGTAGGTGAACTTCGGCCTACAGAAATAGCACTCCCGTAAGTGAACTTCGGCTTACAGGAATAGTTCAATCACAACATAACAACTTTCTATAGGTGAACTTCGGCCTATAGAAATGGCACCTCTGTAAGTGAACTTCGGCTTACAGAAAAAGTCTAATTACAGCACAACAACTTTCTGTAGATGAACTTCGGCCTACAGAAATGACACCTCTGTAAGTGAACTCCGGCTTACAGAAATGGTGCCCCTGTAAGTGAACTTCGGCTTACAGGTATCACAACTCACTGTAGGTGAACTTCGGCCTACAGGAACCACACCCTGAGATACAAAATTGATATTCACTGCAGGTGAACTTCGGCCTACAGGAATAACAACTTACTGTAGGTGAACTTGGGCCTACAGGACCTCTAGGGCCAACAGAAAAGCAGCAGTTGAATATACAAATATCTCTGGAGTGGCCTTAACGCAACAAATGACCTTTCAACTGGCCCTCTGCTTGTTCTCTATTCTCTTTAACATATTACTCTTTTCACTTTGTCTTTTTACTCTGCTCTGATTACTCTGTTCTCTGTATCTCTTTACTTTTTTCTGATTACTCTTTCCTCTGTATCTATATTACTCTTTTTCTCTTTATCTCTTTACTTTACTCTGGTTGCCCTGTTCTCTGTGTTTCTCTACTCTGCTCTGATTTCTCTATTTAACATATGTATTTAAAGCTTATGTAAATTTCGGTATGAATAGTTAGTCTGTCCCGAGTATAGGTTCATTAAGTCTATACTGAAATAGTTTAACTTTTCATATAATACCTAACCCTAGTCGCGACTCAAGTACTAACTAAGTTGCCCTAGTTCGTTCACTAGTCTGTGTTTGTTTTTCTGTCATTAAAACCTTACAGACTTTTTCTTCGAATTTTATCTTTTCTTCAACTTTTTATCTTTCTTTTATCTTTGCCTCTCTAATATGTTCTTACTACTCCCTAAGTGTTTTATGAAGGTAATTATGAGATTCTGCGCTTAAAGTTTTCTTTCTAAAGCTTTTACAGAAAACTGCCTTTTCTGCATTATTTTATTATTTTTATTAAAATATTATTTTTAATTAAATATTATTATTTATTATTTTATTATTATTTATTATTTTATTATTATATTTTCGAAAATTAACTTTACTTTAACCTTTAACCTTTAAAATTCACTTTTTACCACCCGTAACTTTTAATATTTCTACTTTTACCACCCTAACTTCCGAAATTACCATATAACCCCTTAAACACCAAAAATTTTACTTCCTTGCCCTTTTATGAATCAAAAAGGTGTTCTTCATTGTTCTTCACCACACTCAAAGTGTTCTTCATGTTCTTCATAAATTCTTCAGATTCTTTCTCTGTTTTTACCCGTTTTTCAGTCTTTTCAGCAACCGATTTTTACCAAAATTCAAAATAAAATTGCAGCCACTAAAACCCCATCTTTTCTACATGATTTTAACACAAATTGAACCCCAATTTAAGGTCTAGGGTTCGTTTTTCCAGCAGCCATGAAGAACACAAATTCAAAGTTGAATATCATCAAATTTCATCAAATTTTCACCAAAATTTCAACAAGAATTACTCATATAAACAATCAATTTCAAGCATAACCAAACCATATCATAATCACACAACTCAAACACAATCAATCAAGATTAAATTCGTCAATCCCTACCTTGATTTGCTGCTCCAAATTCGGTTAGACTTTCAGGTGGTCCTTAAGCACTTTTTACTCCTAAAACACATCAAGAACAACTTTAAATCCACAAACTCTCAACTGACCAAATCTCCCTCAGCACGTTAGGAAGAGATATCTCACCTTAGACTTGCTGAAAATTAATGTTTCTTGGCCCTCAAGTCAAGTTAAGCATGATTCCTAAGGAAGAACATCAAGAAAACACATGTTTGGCATGGTTTTCCTTGAAAACCGAATTGAAGAGGGAGGGAGACAGCCATCTCACCTTATTTCCAGCCTTGATAAGTCACATGGTTATGTAGAGGAAGAAGAGAGGATCATTTCGGTGAAATCGGAATTTTGATTTGAGTTTTGGTTCAGAAGAAATCAAGATTTGAAGATTAAGTGTTCATGAAGTTTTCTCTCTTTTCTCTCCTTTCAATTTCGGCCAAAATGATGAAATGAGACAGCCTTGGAGGTCTTGGGGGTGTAAGGTGAGTTGTGATTGGTTGGCTTGGAGGTTGATTAAAATAATATTAAAATATCTCTGGTGTACAACTACTAAAACTAGGTGTACCGGAACACTTGCAAAAACATCTCTAAAAATTATTTTCTGAGCTACTAGCATAAATGACACTAGTAACATATTTATTATGAGAATAAAACATGAATAATGAGGCCTTAGCATTGCTAAAGTCACCAGAGAGTGCTGGTGTTAAGCTGCACCAGTAAACCGTAAACCCGGTTAAACCGATTTTCTGTTTTTAAATAAAACAGACTAGGTAACCTTATAATATCATTCAAGCATTTTCTAATACTAATATAATGATAATATTATACTATTATCTCTCTCATCTTATAAATCGAGTCTGGTTTGTCAAACTGAGACTATTTACGAAAAACCGAATCAAAACCCCTAACCGATACGGTTCAAAAACTAGGTTCTTCGTGACCGCGTTATCGAGCTTGTCTCAACTAAGGTCCTGAGTTAAAGATAATATAATGACAATGAGGATTGAGATGCTTGATGATACAGAAGAGGTATTCCCCTTACTGATCTTTCGGAGAAATCCGTGTATTCAGAAACGATCTCGCGTACTCGAAAATCGGGGTTGTTACACTCACGTTAGAGTCCACATTAACTAGGTTAACGTGGCTTCTAACGTGGCCATCTTTAGCCATCCCAACGTTAGTGACAATGTTGAGTGTCACTAACATTGGCTCATCCTTCATTCCTCATCGTTAGCTTCCACATTAACCAAGTTAACGTGGAAGTTAACGTGACTCTTGGGGGTTGTGTGGTTGCTTCAACGTTAGTGACAATGTTGAGTGTCACTAACGTTGTCGACAACTCTTCATCCCTTATGTTAGTTCCCACGTTAACCAAGTTAACGTGGGAGTTAACGTGGTACTTTGCACCATAGGCCAACGTTAGTGACAATGTTGAGTGTCACTAACGTTGGCTTCTCTTCCCCCTTAACGTTAGAGGCCACGTTAACTAGGTTAACGTGGCTTCTAACGTGGCCACTTATGAGTAATTGCCAACGTTAGTAACAATGTTAAGTGTCACTAACGTTGGCTCAACTTCTCTTCTCCACGTTAGAGTTCACGTTAACTTAGTTAACGTGACTCTCTAACATGGGCATTGATGGCTTTTTGAGAGTGTTATTGGCAATCACTTTTCTCATTAACCTTGCAAGTTACCTCCCCTTTTCTTGCTTCCTTTTGGTCCTGAAATCAAGCAATAAAGTGCATCAAAGCTCTAGTCCAAGTCATGAGTAATGCAACATAATATTTGTCACTAAACTTATGCAAAATCCTCATGAAATTATGTAAAATGCACAATGTATGCTTGAATCAAGGCATAAGTGAATATCTACCCAAAACTAGTTTATTTCTTAAAGAAATGCATGAAACTAACCTACAAACAGTAAAGAAAAGGTCAGTGAAACTGGCCAAGATGCCCTGGCATCACAACACCAAACTTAAAGCTTGCTTGTCCCTAAGCAAGTACTGGAACAAGAGAATGATTAATTGAATATCCAGAGGAATGAGTCATTCTTGTGGAAGTTATGTTACTGATTTTATGGTGGTTTCATGCATAGCAACTTAGGTTCATTCCATTACTGGCTTTCAGACCTTTATCATGTCCTAAAACACCCACTTTGTTTATATCCCATGAGACCTTTATTCATTGATCCTTTTATTGTTATTTCAAGGGTTGTTTGTGTTATTTAGGCTAAGTGCTCTGTAAGGGGGCAACTCTTTAAGATAAGCTTTCAGCCAACACTCCCGAACCAGTTGGTTCAAGGTGCTAGGTGTTGAAACACCCCTAAGGACTTACTCCCTCAAGCCTATCCCCCATACATACACACTACAGGCATTTAGTTTATTTATTTTCTCTTCTTGAGACCTTGGTGTCCAGCACCTCTTTGGGTTACTAAATGTTCTGTAGTGAAGGTTACTCTTGATAGTGGACTTTCAGCTGATAATCCCGAGTTAGTTAACCCAAGTTACCAAGTGATAAGGCACCCTTAAGAGCTTATTCATCCAAGTAGATCCCTCACACAGGAGCACCACAGACACTTGCCTCAAGATTAAAACCATTGATGCCTAGCCTTATTGCTTACTCTTTTTCTTTTGTTTTTTACTTCCATTGTTCTTTCCCTTTTCTCTTCTTAGGATCTTGTTATTAACTTAGTCTCATGAGTGTATCCAAAGCAAAGTATTTAGGCCAGATAATTGTCATCCCAGCCTTGTGGTTGAACCAACTTAGCTAACTTATGACTACCCCAAAGATTCCTGAATGCACTTCCACATTATGAACTCTACTCTGGTCTTTTAAAAGCATAATCATTCTCTTCTTCAATTTGATTTAAAATGGACAAGCTTACAAGTAAATAAGGGAATGATGCAGTGACATTTAAACCAGAAATCATGGACCTATTCAGAAAGAAAACTTAAAAGATAGAATTTTAAAAAGTTTAAACATAACATGGAATCAGGTTCTATTTCATACAAGACCTTCCTTATTTAAAGCATAGAAAACGATGGACTAAAAAGAACTCCACCACCTTTGGTTCATGTGGATGTCCATGCTCCCATCCTTGTTTGTCCTCATTGTGTCTCTCTTGAGTGCTTGTACTTCCACTTCCCTTGCCTTTTCCAAGCAGCTTCCTCCAGAAACCACTATCTTCCATCTTCTTTTTGAGTGTCTCCTTTTGCTGTTTCACTTTCCTCTCTTCTTGTTCTACAAATTCTTTTTGGACCTCATCATATGTAGGAATGGCATAGTGTAGCTGATGCATATTACTGGTCATGTAGTTCAACTCGGCTTGAGTGTTTACATAGAACTCCTCCCTATGTAGTTGCCTTCCTTCATTGAGTACAGTGAACTCAGTGAAAGTTTTCATTTGGGCTATCTGCTGCTGGTTGAGTTCTTGCAAGTGCTTCTCTTGAATCTCTTGCCTCTCATTCACTTGGTTGATGGCTTGAGTGAGCTGGGAGTATTGTTCCTGCTGCTGCTCCATTTGTTGTTTTTGCCATGCTTCCTGTTGGCTCAGCCGGTTCAGTATTTGCTTTTGTCCTTCCATATGTCTCTGTCCCTAATCTTCAATGGCTCTTAGAAGGTGAGTCATATTCAAGTTGGCTGGGTCATGATGCTCTTCATGTTGATATTCTTCCTGATGATATTCCTCTTGATGAGCTTCTTCCTGGGCCCTTTGCCTTCCTATATGTGGCCTTCTTTGTTGTTGAGTCGGTGTGGTATAGACCATTCGCTCGAGTGTGACTGGCCTCCCTGGGTTCACCCAGTCTGGGCTGCTGTCCTCAAATATTACCTTGGCCTTGTTGCACAAGCGGAGAATGGTGCTGGGGTACCAAAGTCTGGCACCTGAGTCAGCTTTCTCAGCTGACTCTTGAATCCCTTCAGCAATGAGCTCATGCACTTTGATTTCCCCACCTTGTACTAAGCATTGTACCATAGTGGCTCGATTGATTTTAACCTCTAAATTATTAGCAGCTGGTAGGATGGACCTCCTTACAAGCTCAAACCACCCTTTGGCTTCAGGGTGAAGGTCTCCCCTTTTTATGAATTTTGGTCTCCCATCTGAGTACCTCTCCCAGTCAGCGGCTATGACACAAATATCTGATGCTATCTCTGAGAGCTCATCCTTATCGGGGCTTCTACTTATCCATGCCTGATAACTCTCCTCATCAAAATGAGGTAATTTCAAGTGAAGAGCTCTTGTTATGGCACTTGGGTTGAAGTCCACCTCCCTTCCTCTCACATAGCTTTTGAAGGTTGGGGCTTTGGTCTTATCCTCTCTAACTGCATTTGCATAGAATTCTTTGATGAGGTTTCCATTGATCTTCCCCTTTAGAATGGTGAGCAATTGCCACCCCCTCTGTTCGATTTTTCTTCAAATCTGTGGTGATTCATTGGCATTGATTTGGAAGATTAACTCTGGCAATATCTTTCTGGTCCTTATCCGCTCAAATTCATGCTCATGAAAGGCAGTCTTGAATCTCTTGTCATCAAAAGGAGCACTCTCCATAGGTTCCTTCCTCTTTTGCCTCTTTGAGCTTGATGATGACATGACTTGAGTTGTTGTTTGAGGAGGTTTGAGGCTTCGGATAGATGAAGAGTGGGTTGGTTAAAGCAATGTGTAATGAAGGGTTTAGTGTGTCAATAGAAGTGTGGAGAGTGGGGATTTGAATGTGAGGAGTGAGCATGCACTAAGGTTCACTTATATAAGAAAATCATGAGTGAATGAAGGGTGTGGATTGCATGAATGTTTACTAGATGGACGGATGGGGTTGTGTATGAAGGAAAGACAAGGATCATCACTTAATAAGAGTGATTGGTTCGGTCTTCAAGGGTCTTCTTTCTCCAATGTTGCATGGCAGCGTTTCCCCATGCGTTCCCTCTTGAGACATGTGTGTAGTGCTCTTCAATAAGTGGCGAAATCTCCCCCATTTAATTGTCCAATCAATCCCTTTTCATGCTTCTTTTCCTTTCCTATAAAGATTTGAAATAAGGAAATTAATATCATAAAAAAAATTTAAACTCTACGGCTAGAATAAAATGAAAGAAAGGATTTGATTGTTTATTTATGAATTCCCACTAACTAACTAACTATTGGTGGGTCCTTATATGCATTTTGGTGGCACCATGAGGTGACACCAAACTTAGTTTGGATCACTGTGATGGAGGTTTTGTGTTCAAAGCTCCCAAGACTAGCATGCATCTTGGTTTGCTTTGAACACCAAACTTGTTCCTCACTATATTCTGCATAAGAAGATTTTCACCAATTGTTTGTCAAGTTTGGATTGAAGCTCATAAAGATTGACTTATTCATTATCATCTGAAAGCATATAAAACATGGGTTGCCTCCCATGAAGCGCTTCTTTAGCGTCACTAGCTTGACGTTTTTCCTTCATCATGGTGGTTGGTAATGCTTAAAGTCCTGCCCTCTTGCTGTGGACTTGTATCCATTGGTTGGATCAATGATCTCCACATGTTCCAGGGAAAGAACTCTGTTGATAGTGAAGACCTTAGGTAATTGAGATGGCACAGTAGGGAGATTAGGGGGAATATCTGGGAAGTAAGCTGAGACAACTCTATCCCCTGGAGAGAAGTCTTCCGTAGGGATCTTCTTGTTCCTCCATCTCCTTGGTACCTTCTTCTTTGTTTCTTTTGAGGTTGCCTTCCCCTTGGTGACCTCTTTTCTCCAAGGAGTTGTGATGCTGTCTTCACCTGCCTCTAGAGATTTGGGTTCCTCCAACTTTTCCTTGAGCTGTGGCAATTGTTGTTTTCTTTGTTTGTCAGTTAAGGGGGTCTCAGAATGAGCTGGCTGTGCTTCAATGCTTCTTTTTTCTTTCAGTGTCTCATTATCATCTGTGCTTAGTTCCTTGTCCTCTTGATCTGTTTCTTGTGAGAGTTTGAAGACATTAAAGCTAAGTCGTTCATCATGGATTCTCAATATTAGCTCCCCTTTCTCTACATCGATAAGTTCTCTGGCTGTAGCTAAGAATGGTCTTCCCAATATGATTGGGTGAGTGTGACTTTCTTCCATGTCCAGAATGACAAAGTCTGTTGGGAGAAAGTACTTCCTAACCTTTAGCAACACATTTTCCACCACTCCTATTGCTTGCTTTTGAGTTTTGTCAGCCAGTCTGACAATGACATCTATGGGCATTATCTCATTGATCTGTAGCCTCTTCACCAGGGATAAGGGCAGTAAGTTGATGCTGGCCCCCAAATCACATAGTGCTCTGTCGAACATATTTTCACCTATGGCACAAGGGATATGAAAACTTCCTGGGTCTCTTCTTTTTGTAGGCAACTCAGGTTGAATAAGGGCACTACATTCCTTGTTCATCACTATAGTCTGCCCTCCCTTGAGTGAGCTTTTCCTGGGAAGAAGTTCCTTCATATACTTGATGAATGCAGGCATTTGTTGAATTGCCTTGATGAATGGTATGTTCACATGCAGAGATGCAAACAAGTCTAGGAACCTTGAGTATATTCTCTTTCCCACAGTACCATTGAGCAGTTGAGGAAAGGGTGCATAGAGCTTCAGCAACTCTTGTTGTGACATTTCTGGTTCTTTGTGATCTCTATCCTCCTCCTTTATTGAGTTGTCTTCAGGTTGTTCGAGAAGTTTGCCTTGCTTGTCTTCAGTCTCTTGATCACTTGTAGTGACCATTTTGCAATCTTCCCATCTTACTTTCTTTGCTTCTCCTTTGGGGTTTTTCTCCGTGTCACTTGGGAAGCTATCAGTAGGTTTGGGAATCTTCTCGGCTAAATATCCCATCTGGAATTCCAGCTTCCTAATGGTCTCTCCTATGTTCTTAATATTGGCTCGCACCTCCTCTTTGAACACCTTATTTTCTTGAATCTCTTGGCATATTCCTTCAAGTAAGGCTTCAATCTTAGAGAGCTTGTCATCAATTGATGAGTGATTCGGAGCAGATGTGCTGTTTTGGTTTTGATGAGTGTGTGGAGAAGTGTTGTTGTGGGGGTGTTGAGATGTCCTCTGGGTGAATTGCTGGTGAGCTGCATTGTTGTTGGAGTTGTAACGTCTCTGGTCTTGGTTTTGATCTTGCTCACTACCCCACCCAAAGTTTGATCTTGGAGTATGGATCATAGTTTTTCCTTGGTGAATTCCCAATGTAGTTGGCTTGCTCCTGACTCCCCTCTGCTTCTTCATTCACTCCTTCTTGGATTCTTGATGAAGATGAGATTGCTGCTACTTGGTTCCTCTCCATCTTCTTGGTGAGGTCAGCTAGCTGCTGGGTAATGATCTTGTTTTGGGCCAACAGAGCATCTATATTGTTTAGCTCCATCACTCCTCTTGTGTTCCCTCTTTTGGAAGCATAGAAGTAGTCATTTTCTGCTACTGTTTCAATAACATCTATGGCTTCCTCAATGGTCTTCTTCTTGTTCAAAGATCCTCCAGATGAATGGTCTACGGGCTTCTTTGACTCATAAGAGAGCCCTTCATAGAAAATGTGCTGCTGCACCCATTCATTGAACATGTCAGGTGGACACCTCCTTGTTAAGTCCTTGAACCTCTCCCATGCTTCATACAGAGTCTCACCATCTTGTTGCCTGAAAGTTTGGACCTCAGCTCTAAGTCTATTGATTTGTTGAGGAGGGTAAAATCTTGCTAAGAATTTGTTCACCACATCCTCCCAAGTTGTCAAACTCTCCCTTGGAAAAGATTCCAGCCACTTGGCAGCCTTGTCCCTGAGTGAGAAAGGAAATAAGAGCAGTCTATAGGCGTCAGGATGAACACCATTAGATTTTACTGTGTCACATATTCTCAGGAAGGTGGTCAAATGTTGATTGGGGTCTTCTTGAACACCTCCTCCAAATGAACAGTTGTTCTGAACAAGGGTGATGAGCTGTGGTTTAAGTTCAAAGTTGTTGGCATGGATTGTTGGCTTTTGGATGCTACTTCCATAATTGCCTGGGTTTGGATTGATGTAAGAGCCCAAAACTCTTCTATCCTCCCCAGCATGATTTGCTCCACCTCCTCTGCCATGGTTGTGAGTCTCTTCTTCATGATGATTTTCCATGTTTTCTTCCATGTTAGGTTCAAAGTATTCCTCAAAGTGTTCCTCCTCTTCTTCAGCACCAACTACACGTTTTTCTTTTGCCTCCCTCCTTAGTCTAAGGAAGGTTCTCTCAGGTTCAGAATCAAAGGAAGTTGAAGCCCCGCTTCTTCTCCCTATCATACAACCAACAAGTACAAGCAAAGAAAATAGGTGCAGACAGTATTTGTGTCAGAATTACTGTTAGTTGTGGGTGATGCAATATATCAAACAGTTAGTGGGTTAGCAAACAGAATTGAAAATAACAAAGAAAAACAAAAGAGTAGAGGGGGAAGGGAAGAAGTTTAACTAAAACAAAAAGTAAATCACTCAAACAGAAAATGAAATTCACAAAATAAAAATGCTCAATCTAGTGATCTTCCAATTTAATCATTGTTGATGCACAATCAATCCCGGCAACAGCGCCATAAACTTGATGCACAGAAAACTTGTCTATCAACAAATCTCCCTTCGGCAAGTGTACCGAATTTGTCGTCAGGTAAAAACTCACAATAGAGTGAGGTCGAATCCCACAGGGATTGATTTATCAAGCAACTTTAATTAGAAGAATGTTCTAGTTGAGCGAATCCAGAATTTGGGTTGAGAGTTGCAGAAAATAAAATGGCAGGAATGTAAATAACAAAAAAGTAAATGCTAGAATTAAAGGACTGGAAGTAAATGACTGAAAATAAATTGCAGAATTGTAAATGGGAATGGGGGATTTGCTCATAAAAGTAAATGGCAGAAATTAAAGAGAATGGGTAAGATCAGAGATGGGGAGTTCATTGGGCTTAGGAGATGTTGCAATTCTCCGGATCAAGATCATTTTCATCTCTTCCTCAATCAATGCACTCATTGATCTCCTTGGCAATCTTAAGTGATTGAATTACAATTTCTTGCAATTCAATCTCTCAAATCTTGATCAATAGCCAATTCCTTGGTCAATTGCTCATGAGAAGAGATGAAGTACGGTCACTGATTATACCACATGCATTTCCCAAATCAAGTATTGAGAGGGTTATAGTCACATACCCATCCAAACCCAATTTGGTCCAGCATGAGAAAGCATTTCTAGCTTGATCTCTTCATTCCTCTTTCAAGGTTCAAAAGAGATCCAAGTTTGAGTAGCTTCTCTTCCAAGATAACTACTCAATTGGATGAAGATCGAAAGCTTTCAAGTAAAATCAAGAGGAAAGATAGAAGAAGAATAATGAAAATTAGTATTGATCCATCAAATTACAACAGAGCTCCCTAACCCAATGAAAGGGGTTTAGTTGTTCATAGCTCTTGAAAATGAAAACAAAGATGGAGAATACATCATAAAACTAAAAATTGCAAAGAAAGTAAAATACAGAGAGTAGTTCTCTTTTTCCCAAGCCTCCAGAACTTCTTTCTCAATTCAAAGCTACTCCTATATATACTACTCTTCTCAGCTTCTAGTGTGATTCTTCAAGTCTTGGGCCTTTGGATCTTGAGTTTGAAGCAGTTCCTTTCTTTATTTGGGCTTGGCTTTACTTGCAGAGAGAAAGTGCGAAGTGGGCGGAGACTTTAGTTCAGGACGTTAGGGGTGTTAATATTTAGTGAGAATATAAGTTCGAGAAAGTTAGTGACACTTAACATTGTCACTAACGTTCCAATGCACCCCTTTTCCTCACGTTAAAACCCACGTTAACTAGGTTAACGTGGCTTTTAACGTTGCCTTGTTAACCTTCGAGAACATTAGTGACACTCAACATTGTCACTAACGTTCCAGTGTGCCCCTTCTTGCTTCACGTTAAAGCCCACGTTAACTAGGTTAACGTGGCTTCTAACGTGGCCCTTGCCATCCTTCGAGAACGTTAGTGACATTCAACATTGTCACTAACGTTCCAATGTGCCCCTAGGTCTCACGTTAGAGTCCACGTTAACTAGGTTAACGTGGCTTCTAACGTGGCCATCTTTAGCCATCCCAACGTTAGTGACAATGTTGAGTGTCACTAACGTTGGCTCATCCTTCATTCCTCATCGTTAGCTTCCACGTTAACCAAGTTAACGTGGAAGTTAACGTGACTCTTGGGGTTGTGTGGTTGCTTCAACGTTAGTGACAATGTTGAATGTCACTAACGTTGTCGACAACTCTTCATCCCTTACGTTAGTTCCCACGTTAACTGATGCGCATAAAAGTGTTATGCTACGATTTAGGAAATTGCACGATCGGCAAAATTCCTTCCGGCAAGTGCACCGGTTATCGTCGTCAAGTAAAAACTCACAATAGAGTGAGGTCGAATCCCACAAGGATTGGTTGAGTGAGCAATTCGGATTAGAAGTGTGTTCTAGTTGAGCGGAATCAAGATTTGAGATGAGAATTGCGGAATGTAAAATTGGCGGGAAAAGTAAATGACAAGAAAATTAAATGGCTGAATCTTAAATTGCATGAATTAAAGAGCAGAATGTAAATTGCTGAAATTAAAAGGGAATGGGGATGATTGCAAGAATTGAATTGCAGAATGTAAAGAGAAAGTAGAAATCAGAAATGGGGAATTCATTGGGTTTAGGAGATATTGAAATCTCCGAATCAAAACATGTATATCTCTTCCTCAACCAATGCATTCATTGAATTTTGCTTGGCAATCTTATATGATTGGATCCCAATTCCTTGGCTCACCAATGCTCTCTAAAAACAAACAAATTCCCAATCCCTTGGTTTAAATGTTCATAAGAAGAGATGATGCTTGATCACTGATTATACCACACAATTTCATGAACCACAATTTGGTAGGATTACATGTCACAATATCCATCCAAACCCCAATCCAATCCACTGTGAGAAAGCTTCTCTAGCATGAATCCTCCATTCCTTTCCCAAGGCTCCGAAGGATTCCAAGTATGAGTAGTTTCTTTCCCAAGACAACTACTCAATGGAATTAGATCGAGAAGCTTTCTAACAAAATTCAAGAGAAAAGATTGAAGAAGAAGATAAACTATTATTGATTCATTGAATTACAATAGAGCTCCCTAACCCAATGAAAGGGGGTTTAGTGAATCATAGCTTTGAATTCAATTACAAAGAAAAGGAAAACTAGCTAAAAAATAATGAAAGTAAAGTTTTTTTTTTTAACTTAACTTCTATCCTATTTATACACTTTCTATATTGAGCTTCAGTTGTGCTTCTTGGGCTTTGAGGCCTCTCCTTGCTTTCCTTTTGCCTTGGGTTTATGATCCATAATCTTGATGAGGTTGTTGATCCAAATCCTGTAACATTTATTGAGCCAACTTAGTGATAATCAAATAATGACACATGACTCAATAAATTGAGATTTCAAACTCATCAATCCTTCAGGCCCAATCCCATAAACCATGATATTCAATTGGGTTTCATACCAAAGTAAGTTTAAGTTAATATTTGTGCTCAAAGACTAACTTAAATCACAATATTTTTGGCCCAGAAACCTTTTTCAAGAGTGGCGTTTAAGTTGTAGTTTAAGCTTAAACTGCAGCTTAAACGCCAGACACTTCCAGTGAGGCCTTTTGTAGAAGCACGTTTAAGCTTCAGTTAAGGTTAAACTGAAGCTTAAACGTGGAAATGGAAGAAGGTAGCCCTGGAGAGTCATGTAGTCGAACACGTTTAAGCTTCAGTTTAAGGTTAAACTGAAGCTTAAACGTGGAGATAGGAAGGGCAGCCCTGGAGGTCGAACACGTTTAACCTCCAGTTTGAGGTCAAACTGGAGGTTAAACGTGGAAAAGGGTGGAGGCATACTGGAGGTCGAACACGTTTAACCTCCAGTTTGAGGTCAAACTGGAGGTTAAACGTGGAAGTTTGGAATGGTGGCCCTGGAGGTGTCGAACACGTTTAACCTCCAGTTTGAGGTCAAACTGGAGGTTAAACGTGGAGATGGAGAGAGCAACCCTGGAGTAGAAAAGCTATCGAACACGTTTAAGCTCCAGTTTGAGTCAAACTGGAGCTTAAACGTGGAATGGCTCCCTGGTACTCTTCCTGGTTCTGGCGTTTAACCTCCAGTTTGAGGTCAAACTGGAGGTTAAACGTGGAACTCCTCCCTGGGTGGCATACTCATTCTGGCGTTTAACCTCCAGTTTGAGGTCAAACTGGAGGTTAAACGTGGAATGCTCCTTAAGTGAGGCTTTTCATTCTGGCGTTTAACCTCCAGTTTGAGGTCAAACTGGAGGTTAAACTTCAATCCCAGCATTTCTTATCCTTCATGATTTTGGCGTTTAAGCTCCAGTTTAGGCTTAAACTGGAACTTAAACTCCACATGTGATATTCAAGCTTCCTTTATTGATTTTGTTGCTTCCTTGCTTAGCCTCTTCTTCCCTGAAATCATCCAATCAATTGCATCAAAGTCTTGCAAAATTTCATGAGAAATCTTCCATTCATAGCATTTAAGTAATATAACTAAAACTCATGGAATTTGCATCAAAATCATATTGTTTGGATGGTTCATTACTTTGTTCTTCATTTAACCATTTTTGGTTACTTTAAGCTCAAGAAAATGCATAAAACAACTAAAACTAACAGAAAAATGCTAGTGAAACTAGCCTATGATGCCTTGGCATCACAACACCAAACTTAATACTTGCTTGTCCCTAAGCAAGTCCTGAGTTATTTGAGAAGAAAGTATGAAACAGAAAGCAATTACATTGGCTATATTAGCAAGCATTTGAAGTTCATCAGAAGGGTTTTATGCAGAAAGTTGCAGCATCACTTTTTCATACTTATCAGGTAGGATTATCACTTTTTCATTGCATCCATCAAACATTGCTATGGCCTCTTGTTATTCTTATGTCTTTGGCACTTTTCTTTTCTTTGTTTTTCTTTTCTTTTTCTTAGAGCTTCTTTTGCTCCTTGTTTGCTTAGTGTCATGTGTTGCACAAGCCTTTGGCATTTTCTTGTTCTTATTAGTGCACTACACATATCCACTTTAGGCATTTTAGTTCACATTTCTTCTTGAGACATTGGTGCCCAGCACTTCTTTGTGTGACTAAATGTTTTGTATTTAGGTTGCTCTTGATAATGGACTTTTGGTTGATAATCCCGGGTTAGTTAACCCAAGTTACCAAGTGTTGAAACACTCCTCAGAACCTATTCATCCAAGCATATCCTTAATACATAAACACCACAGGCATTTGTCTCAGAAGTTCAAACCATTGGTACCTAGCTTATTTTCTAAATTTTTTTTTTGCTTTTTGGTTGCCTTTTTCCGTGGCTTTTTCTTTTTCTTTTTCTTTCTTTTTCATGGCCAAAAACATTTATTCATCAAGATCCATAGACAATGTTCACTTTCTACATAAAAAATGATAATTCTACACTCTAATTTTAGTGATCTGACTAAACAATCAAGCATGCATACCACCACTTAATTCTACTTGATTTGTCACTAATTTAGCCAAGTTACTTTTGTTCAAACTTTTCTTTTATTTTTTTAGAAACAGAACAAGCATGGCACGCACTTGTTTAAGAAGGTGAAGTTATATCCAAACATCCAGGCATTCACTTTATTCAAAGCACTTAACAAACACACATACTAAAAAAAACGACTCATAAAAAAAAGACTCCACATAACACTTAAATGACTTATGATGAAAACACGTTCATAAAGACAATTCACCAATTATCATTTGATTATTAAGGAACGAGACCACCTCTTATTTATTGCTTGGTTCTTCTTAATTCTTGGGATCCTGCTTCTTCTTGCTTCCTGCCTCTTTTTGACCACTTGTGCCTCCCTTGTCTTTTCTTATGAGCTTTTTCCAGAATCCAGCCTTTTTCATCGTTTCTTCCACTCCTTTTTCAAGGATCATTGCCTTGTTTATTTCTCCTTCTTTCCTCCCTTTGAAATACTCATCATAAGCTGGGAATGCTGGGTCCATCTTGTGTAGATGTTCCCCTATGTAGTTAAGCTTGATTTGCGAACTGATGTTGTAATCAGCTTGGACTGAGTATCTTGCATTCTGTAAAGTGGTGGCTTCCTTGATTGCCAAGACATTGGCATCTTGGTGTTGGCATATGTGGCTGAAGGATTCCTGTAAGTGTAAATTTTGTTCCCTTTGCAGATCGAAGAATCTTGATTCAAAGTTCCTTTGCATATCCATCATTTTTAGATGAAAGTCCTCTTGTCTCTCCTGAGACCTCATGTATTGTTGAGACATTCCTTCCATGATTTCCTGCATTCTGCTCATATCCATGGGGTCTCTGGGAATTCGTTGTCTTCTTTCAGGAGTTGCTTGCTCTTCTTGCTCTTCTTCTCTATCTTCTCCTTCCTGTCTTTCTTGTTCTGCTTCTTGCTCGGCTTCCACTTGTTGCCCTTCTTCATTTCTTCTTCTTGTATGTCTTGGAGGAGTTGGGCCAAGAGTCATTCTGTGCGCAGTTATGGCCAGTCCAGGATATAGCCAATTAGGTCTTTCATCCTCAAGTGGTACTTGGGCATCGATGCATAGTCTAATGATAGTGCTAGGGAAGTGGAGCCAGGATTCAGGGTCACTTTTCTCACTGAACTCTTGTATCTGTTCAGCAATGAGTTTATGAACTTTGATCTCTCCTCCAACCATAATGCAATGTAGCAAGATGGCTCTTTTAGGGACTATTTCTGAAGAGTTTGCAGTGGGTAGGATGGATCTCCTAACTATTGCATACCACCCTTTAGCTTCAGGTGTTAGGTCTCCCCTTCTCAAGACTCTTGGAGCCCCTCTTGTTTTTCTCACCCATTCAACTCTGATGGCACAAAGGTCTTCAGCAATAGTTGTATAGTCAGGTTCTCCTATCATCCTTTCTTCATAACTTGCTTGGCTGAAATGTATGTTTTTCAGGCCAAGAGTTTTCATGATTGCTTTGGGACTGAAGTCAACTTCCACCCCTCTCACATAGCTTTTGTATGTGGGGTTCTTGGTTTGATCCTCCCTTACTGCATTTGCATAAAACTCTTTCACCAAGTTGATGTTGATTCTAGTGATTGGCTTAGTTAGGAGCTCCCACTTCCTCTTTTTGATCTTTTCCCAAACACCTGGGAACTCATCCTTTTCAAGGTCAAAGGGAACCTCAGCTAGTACCGTTTTAGGTCTCATCCATTCGGCTTGAATCTCATGGAACACTGATCTGTATCTCCATGCATCGAATTCCCTGTTTTCCTCCATTGGCTGCTTGTCTTTTCTTCTTTTGTGGCTAGATGAAGCTGCCATTGGTTTTTTTTTAGTTTTGGTAAGTGACAAGCTAAAGTTGACAAGGTGAAGCAAGAAGTGTTGTTGGAGGTGTGGTGAGGTTGTTTTCGGCAAGAGATAGTTATGCTATGATGAAGGAAAATGTGTATGAAGGAGAATTGGTGGTGTGGGACTCGTTCCCCAAGTGGTTCTTTATAGTGCCCATGAGTGAAAAATGAACGGCTAGGGTGGTTTGTGAAGGGTGGCTTGATGGTAAATATATGAATTGTAGATAAGGACGATTGGCTTTTCATTTTCTTGGAAGTATTCTGGATGCATTAGGTTGTACATGTAGCTTTCTTTTCTTGCAGAACTTCCTTTTCCCATGTGTTAGTTTCAAAGATTTGTGAATTTTCTTTTTGACCAAGCACGTACCTCCCTTTGTCTTTTTCCTCCATTTTTGTCTTTTCTTTTGTACCTGCACAAACAAACAAATTTGCTATCATTTTTCGGTCCATGTGAATTATGAATAATATTTGCACATGTAAATCAATGCTTGTCTTTATGAGCTTATAGCCGTGACTTCTACATGTATGCACACTTATTATTTGGACACCAAACTTAGTGTTTGGTTAAGTCTCCTGATGACATGAAATCCATATTGGTTGTCCTTAATGAGTGTGCATAATTCTAATAAATCATAGTCACCTTGGCTCTTTGATTCTAAACAAAGTGACTACCCTAAGTAATTGAAACCAAAGTATTAAAACATGTGAATGGTATACTTGTCATGAATTTTGAAATCCAGAGGAACTTCTTGCTTTTCATAAACTGTGTTCAAAAAGAACACCAAACTTAATGTTTGGTTGTGCACCTTGAATGAAAGATGGAATTCAATTCGAGTAAGATTTGGGATTGCCATCAGGCACACCAAACTTAGAGACCCATTGTAATTTACATGCAAGGTTTAGTGCACTTAATCAATAGTTGTCCTGAGGATTCAAGTTCATGCATAAGAAACCATGCTTTATTAGATGTAAAGCAAAGCACTAAAGATTAAGGATACTAAAAACATGGGTTGCCTCCCATGAAGCGCTTCTTTAACGTCACTAGCTTGACGGTTGTCCCTTGTTAGGGTGGATTGTAGTGCTTGACGTCCTCTCCTCTCACTATGAAAACGTCCCCACTTGATTCATTCATGACCTCTAAATGTTCCATAGAAAGAACTTTCCTGATTGTGAACACTTGAGGGAGCTGGGAAGGAATGGTTTTGAGGCCAGGTGGGATTGGCAGATAATGACTTGATATCACGTTATCTCCCGGAGAAAAACCTTCAGTGGGAATTTTCTTGTTTCTCCATCCTCTTGGCAATCTCCCTATCACTCTTCCCTTTCTCTTGAGGATTTCTTCATTGACCTTTATGTCAGGAGGATCCTTCTGATCTGTTTCCACTGATTCTTGTGGCTCTAACTCTTGCAACTCTTGTTTGCCTTCCAATGACTGTTTTAGAGTCTCAGCTGCTGGATTACTTTCCTCCAAACACGGATGGCTACTATCATCTTTAGGCTTTTCAGGTTCTGGTTCAGGCTCAGATGCAGGTTTGAAGACTTTGAAAATGAGCTGTTCATCATGTATTCTCAGAATTAGCTCTCCTTGTTCTACATCTATGAGCGCTCTAGTAGTGGCTAGAAATGGTCTGCCCAGAATGATAGGGTGTAAGTAGCTTTCCTCCATGTCCACAATGACAAAGTCTGTGGGGAAATAATAATCCCCCACTTTCACCAGCACATTTTCAACTATCCCTTCAGCTTGCTTCTGAGTTTTGTCAGCCAGTTGTATGATTACATCAGTGGATCTCACCTCATTCAGTTGTAGCCTCTTCATAAGAGTTAGAGGCATCACATTTATGCTAGCTCCTAGATCACAGAATCCTCTGTCAATTTTTGTTTCCCCTATGATGCAAGGGATATGAAAACTTCCTGGGTCCGTTTTCTTAGAGAGTGTGTCCTTCTTGATGAGAGCACTGCATTCTTTGTTCATTGTTACTGTTTGTCCTCCCTTCAAAACTCTTTTTTTGCTTAACAATTCCTTTAAATACTTGATGTGTGTGGGCATTTGATGAAGAATCTCAAGAAAGGGAATATTGACATGAAGAGAGTTAAATGTCTCTAGAAACCTTGAGTAGGTTTTCCTTTTTTCACCTCCTCCTAACCTCTCAGGAAATGGTGCTTTTGGTTGGTATATTTCCATCATGCCTTTTTGCAGTTCCTTGGCTTGCTCAGTTCCACCTTCTTGCTTAACTTCTTCCACACCTTCCTTCAAGATTTCTGGTTCCTGCTCTGAGGGCCTGATTCCTTCTTCTTCTGAGACTTCCTTCATTATGGTGATGGCTTTGCATTCTTCCCATCTTACTCTCTTTTGTTCCCCTTTAGGATTCTTTTCTGTGTCACTAGGGAACACTGCAGTTGATTTGGGTGCCTGTTGAGATAGCTCTCCTACTTGAGATTCCATCCTTTTGAGTTTTTCACCATGGTTTCTTAAGGTAGTTCTCACATCATCCCTGAAGCTCTTCAATTCAACTATGTCTTGACTCATGGTTGCCATCATTCCTTCTATCCGGTTTAATTGATCTTGAAATTGTTGGTTCGGATTAGGTTGGGTATGTTGATTATTTTGGCCATGATATGGTGGTTGGGAGTAGGTGCTTTGTGTGGCTTGGTATGATCTTTGGTTGGAGTTTTGGTATGTGGAATTGTTATGTTGATTGTGGTTGTAAGGTTTGTGGTTTTGTGGTTGGGTTTGTTGGTTTCCCCACCCAAAGTTTGGGTGGTTTCTCCAGCCTGGGTTGTAAGTGTTGGAATGTGGATCATATGATTGCCTTTGTTGGTTTCCCACATAGTTAACCTCATCCCAATCACCTCCTTCAATGCCTACTTCCTCTTGATCTTGTGTGTGTATTGCAGCCACTTGCTTTGTTTCTAATTGCCTGGTAAGCTCTGCTAGTTGCTTGGCAAACACCTTGTTTTGGGCTAGAATTGTATCAACATGGTTCAGCTCCATGACTCCCTTAGTGTTGTGCCTTTCTGATGCATAGTAGTACTCATTCTCAGCCACTGTCTCGATCACTTCAATGGCTTCTTCCACAGTCTTTTTCCTGTTCAATGAACCTCCTGATGAATGGTCTACAGCCTTCCTTGATTCATAAGAGAGCCCATCATAGAAGATGTGCAGTTGCACCCAATCATGGAACATGTTTGGTGGGCATTTCCTTGTCAAGTCCTTGAATCTCTCCCATGCCTCGTAGAGAGTTTCACCATCTTGTTGTCTAAAAGTCTGAACCTCAGATCGAAGCCTATTGACCTTTTGTGGAGGGTAGAAACGTGCCAGAAACTTGCTTTCCACCTCATCCCATGTTGTTAGACTCCCCCTTGGGAATGATTCCAGCCACTTAGCTGCTTTGTCCCTAAGTGAAAATGGGAACAAAAGCAGTTTATAGGCATCTTCCTGGACTCCATTGGACTTCACAGTGTCACAAATCCTCAGGAATTTTGTGAGATGTTGGTTTGGGTCTTCATTAGCACTTCCTCCAAAGGAACAATGATTTTCCACAAGTGATATTAGCTGTGGCTTGAGCTCAAAATTGTTGGCCTGAATGGGTGGTTTCTGGATGCTACTACCACAATTCCCAGAGGTTGGGTTTATGTATGAACTAAGAACCCTCCTCTCAGGGATGGCATCGTTTCCATCAGCTCTCTCATGGTTGTGAACTTCTCTATCCATGTTGAGATCTAAAGCTTCCTCAAAATTGTCCTCAGATTCTCCTTCAGATTCCTCTTCTCCCACTACTCTCTTCCCTCTTGCTTCCCTTCTAAGTCTATGAAGGGTCCTCTCTGGTTCGGTATATGGAGGAGTTGATGTCTCTCCTCTCCTACCTGTCATACAAGAACACAGCTCAAACACAAACAAGTGAAATACTCTTGGTTAATGGAAGAGTATGGTTAGCTCAATTGAGGAATTAATTCAAACAGTTAGTGAGTCAGTGAGTTAGTTGCATGAATTTAAAGGCATAAAGAAGGAAAGCATGTAACCAAGTGCAGAAATTAAAAATTCAACAAGTATCTTGAACAGAATTAACAAAGCAAGAGAAAATTGCTCAATCTAGTTAGCTTCCAATTTGAGAATTGTCAATCGAAAACCAATCCCCGGCAACGGCGCCATAAACTTGATGCGCATAAAAGTGTTATGCTACGATTTAGGAAATTGCACGATCGGCAAAATTCCTTCCGGCAAGTGCACCGGTTATCGTCGTCAAGTAAAAACTCACAATAGAGTGAGGTCGAATCCCACAAGGATTGGTTGAGTGAGCAATTCGGATTAGAAGTGTGTTCTAGTTGAGCGGAATCAAGATTTGAGATGAGAATTGCGGAATGTAAAATTGGCGGGAAAAGTAAATGACAAGAAAATTAAATGGCTGAATCTTAAATTGCATGAATTAAAGAGCAGAATGTAAATTGCTAAAATTAAAAGGGAATGGGGATGATTGCAAGAATTGAATTGCAGAATGTAAAGAGAAAGTAGAAATCAGAAATGGGGAATTCATTGGGTTTAGGAGATATTGAAATCTCCGAATCAAAACATGTATATCTCTTCCTCAACCAATGCATTCATTGAATTTTGCTTGGCAATCTTATATGATTGGATCCCAATTCCTTGGCTCACCAATGCTCTCTAAAAACAAACAAATTCCCAATCCCTTGGTTTAAATGTTCATAAGAAGAGATGATGCTTGATCACTGATTATACCACACAATTTCATGAACCACAATTTGGTAGGATTACATGTCACAATATCCATCCAAACCCCAATCCAATCCACTGTGAGAAAGCTTCTCTAGCATGAATCCTCCATTCCTTTCCCAAGGCTCCGAAGGATTCCAAGTATGAGTAGTTTCTTTCCCAAGACAACTACTCAATGGAATTAGATCGAGAAGCTTTCTAACAAAATTCAAGAGAAAAGATTGAAGAAGAAGATAAACTATTATTGATTCATTGAATTACAATAGAGCTCCCTAACCCAATGAAAGGGGGTTTAGTGAATCATAGCTCTGAATTCAATTACAAAGAAAAGGAAAACTAGCTAAAAAATAATGAAAGTAAAGTTTTTTTTTTAACTTAACTTCTATCCTATTTATACACTTTCTATATTGAGCTTCAGTTGTGCTTCTTGGGCTTTGAGGCCTCTCCTTGCTTTCCTTTTGCCTTGGGTTTATGATCCATAATCTTGATGAGGTTGTTGATCCAAATCCTGTAACATTTATTGAGCCAACTTAGTGATAATCAAATAATGACACATGACTCAATAAATTGAGATTTCAAACTCATCAATCCTTCAGGCCCAATCCCATAAACCATGATATTCAATTGGGTTTCATACCAAAGTAAGTTTAAGTTAATATTTGTGCTCAAAGACTAACTTAAATCACAATATTTTTGGCCCAGAAACCTTTTTCAAGAGTGGCGTTTAAGTTGTAGTTTAAGCTTAAACTGCAGCTTAAACGCCAGACACTTCCAGTGAGGCCTTTTGTAGAAGCACGTTTAAGCTTCAGTTAAGGTTAAACTGAAGCTTAAACGTGGAAATGGAAGAAGGTAGCCCTGGAGAGTCATGTAGTCGAACACGTTTAAGCTTCAGTTTAAGGTTAAACTGAAGCTTAAACGTGGAGATAGGAAGGGCAGCCCTGGAGGTCGAACACGTTTAACCTCCAGTTTGAGGTCAAACTGGAGGTTAAACGTGGAAAAGGGTGGAGGCATACTGGAGGTCGAACACGTTTAACCTCCAGTTTGAGGTCAAACTGGAGGTTAAACGTGGAAGCTTGGAATGGTGGCCCTGGAGGTGTCGAACACGTTTAACCTCCAGTTTGAGGTCAAACTGGAGGTTAAACGTGGAGATGGAGAGAGCAACCCTGGAGTAGAAAAGCTATCGAACACGTTTAAGCTCCAGTTTGAGTCAAACTGGAGCTTAAACGTGGAATGGCTCCCTGGTACTCTTCCTGGTTCTGGCGTTTAACCTCCAGTTTGAGGTCAAACTGGAGGTTAAACGTGGAACTCCTCCCTGGGTGGCATACTCATTCTGGCGTTTAACCTCCAGTTTGAGGTCAAACTGGAGGTTAAACGTGGAATGCTCCTTAAGTGAGGCTTTTCATTCTGGCGTTTAACCTCCAGTTTGAGGTCAAACTGGAGGTTAAACTTCAATCCCAGCATTTCTTATCCTTCATGATTTTGGCGTTTAAGCTCCAGTTTAGGCTTAAACTGGAACTTAAACTCCACATGTGATATTCAAGCTTCCTTTATTGATTTTGTTGCTTCCTTGCTTAGCCTCTTCTTCCCTGAAATCATCCAATCAATTGCATCAAAGTCTTGCAAAATTTCATGAGAAATCTTCCATTCATAGCATTTAAGTAATATAACTAAAACTCATGGAATTTGCATCAAAATCATATTGTTTGGATGGTTCATTACTTTGTTCTTCATTTAACCATTTTTGGTTACTTTAAGCTCAAGAAAATGCATAAAACAACTAAAACTAACAGAAAAATGCTAGTGAAACTAGCCTATGATGCCTTGGCATCACAACACCAAACTTAATACTTGCTTGTCCCTAAGCAAGTCCTGAGTTATTTGAGAAGAAAGTATGAAACAGAAAGCAATTACATTGGCTATATTAGCAAGCATTTGAAGTTCATCAGAAGGGTTTTATGCAGAAAGTTGCAGCATCACTTTTTCATACTTATCAGGTAGGATTATCACTTTTTCATTGCATCCATCAAACATTGCTATGGCCTCTTGTTATTCTTATGTCTTTGGCACTTTTCTTTCTTTGTTTTTCTTTTCTTTTTCTTAGAGCTTCTTTTGCTCCTTGTTTGCTTAGTGTCATGTGTTGCACAAGCCTTTGGCATTTTCTTGTTCTTATTAGTGCACTACACATATCCACTTTAGGCATTTTAGTTCACATTTCTTCTTGAGACATTGGTGCCCAGCACTTCTTTGTGTGACTAAATGTTTTGTATTTAGGTTGCTCTTGATAATGGACTTTTGGTTGATAATCCCGGGTTAGTTAACCCAAGTTACCAAGTGTTGAAACACTCCTCAGAACCTATTCATCCAAGCATATCCTTAATACATAAACACCACAGGCATTTGTCTCAGAAGTTCAAACCATTGGTACCTAGCTTATTTTCTAAATTTTTTTTTTGCTTTTTGGTTGCCTTTTTCCGTGGCTTTTTCTTTTTCTTTTTCTTTCTTTTTCATGGCCAAAAACATTTATTCATCAAGATCCATAGACAATGTTCACTTTCTACATAAAAATGATAATTCTACACTCTAATTTTAGTGATCTGACTAAACAATCAAGCATGCATACCACCACTTAATTCTACTTGATTTGTCACTAATTTAGCCAAGTTACTTTTGTTCAAACTTTTCTTTTATTTTTATAGAAACAGAACAAGCATGGCACGCACTTGTTTAAGAAGGTGAAGTTATATCCAAACATCCAGGCATTCACTTTATTCAAAGCACTTAACAAACACACATACTAAAAAAAACGACTCATAAAAAAAAGACTCCACATAACACTTAAATGACTTATGATGAAAACACGTTCATAAAGACAATTCACCAATTATCATTTGATTATTAAGGAACGAGACCACCTCTTATTTATTGCTTGGTTCTTCTTAATTCTTGGGATCCTGCTTCTTCTTGCTTCCTGCCTCTTTTTGACCACTTGTGCCTCCCTTGTCTTTTCTTATGAGCTTTTTCCAGAATCCAGCCTTTTTCATCGTTTCTTCCACTCCTTTTCAAGGATCATTGCCTTGTTTATTTCTCCTTCTTTCCTCCCTTTGAAATACTCATCATAAGCTGGGAATGCTGGGTCCATCTTGTGTAGATGTTCCCCTATGTAGTTAAGCTTGATTTGCGAACTGATGTTGTAATCAGCTTGGACTGAGTATCTTGCATTCTGTAAAGTGGTGGCTTCCTTGATTGCCAAGACATTGGCATCTTGGTGTTGGCATATGTGGCTGAAGGATTCCTGTAAGTGTAAATTTTGTTCCCTTTGCAGATCGAAGAATCTTGATTCAAAGTTCCTTTGCATATCCATCATTTTTAGATGAAAGTCCTCTTGTCTCTCCTGAGACCTCATGTATTGTTGAGACATTCCTTCCATGATTTCCTGCATTCTGCTCATATCCATGGGGTCTCTGGGAATTCGTTGTCTTCTTTCAGGAGTTGCTTGCTCTTCTTGCTCTTCTTCTCTATCTTCTCCTTCCTGTCTTTCTTGTTCTGCTTCTTGCTCGGCTTCCACTTGTTGCCCTTCTTCATTTCTTCTTCTTGTATGTCTTGGAGGAGTTGGGCCAAGAGTCATTCTGTGCGCAGTTATGGCCAGTCCAGGATATAGCCAATTAGGTCTTTCATCCTCAAGTGGTACTTGGGCATCGATGCATAGTCTAATGATAGTGCTAGGGAAGTGGAGCCAGGATTCAGGGTCACTTTTCTCACTGAACTCTTGTATCTGTTCAGCAATGAGTTTATGAACTTTGATCTCTCCTCCAACCATAATGCAATGTAGCAAGATGGCTCTTTTAGGGACTATTTCTGAAGAGTTTGCAGTGGGTAGGATGGATCTCCTAACTATTGCATACCACCCTTTAGCTTCAGGTGTTAGGTCTCCCCTTCTCAAGACTCTTGGAGCCCCTCTTGTTTTTCTCACCCATTCAACTCTGATGGCACAAAGGTCTTCAGCAATAGTTGTATAGTCAGGTTCTCCTATCATCCTTTCTTCATAACTTGCTTGGCTGAAATGTATGTTTTTCAGGCCAAGAGTTTCATGATTGCTTTGGGACTGAAGTCAACTTCCACCCCTCTCACATAGCTTTTGTATGTGGGGTTCTTGGTTTGATCCTCCCTTACTGCATTTGCATAAAACTCTTTCACCAAGTTGATGTTGATTCTAGTGATTGGCTTAGTTAGGAGCTCCCACTTCCTCTTTTTGATCTTTTCCCAAACACCTGGGAACTCATCCTTTTCAAGGTCAAAGGGAACCTCAGCTAGTACCGTTTTAGGTCTCATCCATTCGGCTTGAATCTCATGGAACACTGATCTGTATCTCCATGCATCGAATTCCCTGTTTTCCTCCATTGGCTGCTTGTCTTTTCTTCTTTTGTGGCTAGATGAAGCTGCCATTGGTTTTTTTTTAGTTTTGGTAAGTGACAAGCTAAAGTTGACAAGGTGAAGCAAGAAGTGTTGTTGGAGGTGTGGTGAGGTTGTTTTCGGCAAGAGATAGTTATGCTATGATGAAGGAAAATGTGTATGAAGGAGAATTGGTGGTGTGGGACTCGTTCCCCAAGTGGTTCTTTATAGTGCCCATGAGTGAAAAATGAACGGCTAGGGTGGTTTGTGAAGGGTGGCTTGATGGTAAATATATGAATTGTAGATAAGGACGATTGGCTTTTCATTTTCTTGGAAGTATTCTGGATGCATTAGGTTGTACATGTAGCTTTCTTTTCTTGCAGAACTTCCTTTTCCCATGTGTTAGTTTCAAAGATTTGTGAATTTTCTTTTTGACCAAGCACGTACCTCCCTTTGTCTTTTTCCTCCATTTTTGTCTTTTCTTTTGTACCTGCACAAACAAACAAATTTGCTATCATTTTTCGGTCCATGTGAATTATGAATAATATTTGCACATGTAAATCAATGCTTGTCTTTATGAGCTTATAGCCGTGACTTCTACATGTATGCACACTTATTATTTGGACACCAAACTTAGTGTTTGGTTAAGTCTCCTGATGACATGAAATCCATATTGGTTGTCCTTAATGAGTGTGCATAATTCTAATAAATCATAGTCACCTTGGCTCTTTGATTCTAAACAAAGTGACTACCCTAAGTAATTGAAACCAAAGTATTAAAACATGTGAATGGTATACTTGTCATGAATTTTGAAATCCAGAGGAACTTCTTGCTTTTCATAAACTGTGTTCAAAAAGAACACCAAACTTAATGTTTGGTTGTGCACCTTGAATGAAAGATGGAATTCAATTCGAGTAAGATTTGGGATTGCCATCAGGCACACCAAACTTAGAGACCCATTGTAATTTACATGCAAGGTTTAGTGCACTTAATCAATAGTTGTCCTGAGGATTCAAGTTCATGCATAAGAAACCATGCTTTATTAGATGTAAAGCAAAGCACTAAAGATTAAGGATACTAAAAACATGGGTTGCCTCCCATGAAGCGCTTCTTTAACGTCACTAGCTTGACGGTTGTCCCTTGTTAGGGTGGATTGTAGTGCTTGACGTCCTCTCCTCTCACTATGAAAACGTCCCCACTTGATTCATTCATGACCTCTAAATGTTCCATAGAAAGAACTTTCCTGATTGTGAACACTTGAGGGAGCTGGGAAGGAATGGTTTTGAGGCCAGGTGGGATTGGCAGATAATGACTTGATATCACGTTATCTCCCGGAGAAAAACCTTCAGTGGGAATTTTCTTGTTTCTCCATCCTCTTGGCAATCTCCCTATCACTCTTCCCTTTCTCTTGAGGATTTCTTCATTGACCTTTATGTCAGGAGGATCCTTCTGATCTGTTTCCACTGATTCTTGTGGCTCTAACTCTTGCAACTCTTGTTTGCCTTCCAATGACTGTTTAGAGTCTCAGCTGCTGGATTACTTTCCTCCAAACACGGATGGCTACTATCATCTTTAGGCTTTTCAGGTTCTGGTTCAGGCTCAGATGCAGGTTTGAAGACTTTGAAAATGAGCTGTTCATCATGTATTCTCAGAATTAGCTCTCCTTGTTCTACATCTATGAGCGCTCTAGTAGTGGCTAGAAATGGTCTGCCCAGAATGATAGGGTGTAAGTAGCTTTCCTCCATGTCCACAATGACAAAGTCTGTGGGGAAATAATAATCCCCCACTTTCACCAGCACATTTTCAACTATCCCTTCAGCTTGCTTCTGAGTTTTGTCAGCCAGTTGTATGATTACATCAGTGGATCTCACCTCATTCAGTTGTAGCCTCTTCATAAGAGTTAGAGGCATCACATTTATGCTAGCTCCTAGATCACAGAATCCTCTGTCAATTTTTGTTTCCCCTATGATGCAAGGGATATGAAAACTTCCTGGGTCCGTTTTCTTAGAGAGTGTGTCCTTCTTGATGAGAGCACTGCATTCTTTGTTCATTGTTACTGTTTGTCCTCCCTTCAAAACTCTTTTTTTGCTTAACAATTCCTTTAAATACTTGATGTGTGTGGGCATTTGATGAAGAATCTCAAGAAAGGGAATATTGACATGAAGAGAGTTAAATGTCTCTAGAAACCTTGAGTAGGTTTTCCTTTTTTCACCTCCTCCTAACCTCTCAGGAAATGGTGCTTTTGGTTGGTATATTTCCATCATGCCTTTTTGCAGTTCCTTGGCTTGCTCAGTTCCACCTTCTTGCTTAACTTCTTCCACACCTTCCTTCAAGATTTCTGGTTCCTGCTCTGAGGGCCTGATTCCTTCTTCTTCTGAGACTTCCTTCATTATGGTGATGGCTTTGCATTCTTCCCATCTTACTCTCTTTTGTTCCCCTTTAGGATTCTTTTCTGTGTCACTAGGGAACACTGCAGTTGATTTGGGTGCCTGTTGAGATAGCTCTCCTACTTGAGATTCCATCCTTTTGAGTTTTTCACCATGGTTTCTTAAGTAGTTCTCACATCATCCTGAAGCTCTTCAATTCAACTATGTCTTGACTCATGGTTGCCATCATTCCTTCTATCCGGTTTAATTGATCTTGAAATTGTTGGTTCGGATTAGGTTGGGTATGTTGATTATTTTGGCCATGATATGGTGTTGGAGTAGGTGCTTTGTGTGGCTTGGTATGATCTTTGGTTGGAGTTTTGGTATGTGGAATTGTTATGTTGATTGTGGTTGTAAGGTTTGTGGTTTGTGGTTGGGTTTGTTGGTTCCCCACCCAAAGTTTGGGTGGTTTCTCCAGCCTGGGTTGTAAGTGTTGGAATGTGGATCATATGATTGCCTTTGTTGGTTTCCCACATAGTTAACCTCATCCCAATCACCTCCTTCAATGCCTACTTCCTCTTGATCTTGTGTGTGTATTGCAGCCACTTGCTTTGTTTCTAATTGCCTGGTAAGCTCTGCTAGTTGCTTGGCAAACACCTTGTTTTGGGCTAGAATTGTATCAACATGGTTCAGCTCCATGACTCCCTTAGTGTTGTGCCTTTCTGATGCATAGTAGTACTCATTCTCAGCCACTGTCTCGATCACTTCAATGGCTTCTTCCACAGTCTTTTTCCTGTTCAATGAACCTCCTGATGAATGGTCTACAGCCTTCCTTGATTCATAAGAGAGCCCATCATAGAAGATGTGCAGTTGCACCCAATCATGGAACATGTTTGGTGGGCATTTCCTTGTCAAGTCCTTGAATCTCTCCCATGCCTCGTAGAGAGTTTCACCATCTTGTTGTCTAAAGTCTGAACCTCAGATCGAAGCCTATGACCTTTTGTGGAGGTAGAAACGTGCCAGAAACTTGCTTTCCACCTCATCCCATGTTGTTAGATCCCCCTTGGGAATGATTCCAGCCACTTAGCTGCTTTGTCCTAAGTGAAAATGGGAACAAAGCAGTTTATAGGCATCTTCTGGCTCCATTGACTTCACTGTCACAATCCTCAGAATTTTGTGAGATGTTGGTTGGGTTCATTAGCACTTCCCAAAGAACAATGATCCACAAGTGATATTAGCTGGCTTAGCTCAAAATTGTTGGCCTTAGGGAATGACT